>NC_032025.1:869969-926447 GCF_001865875.1 Lupinus angustifolius
TGCAAATTGACTTTTTCCACCAATCATTGTCAAATTCAGGACCAACTCTCCTTGAAGATGATTGGTGTAGCTGAGCTAAGGAAAGGATTGTATTTGCTAAATGAACACAGCAAGACTCATGCTAAACCTCACATGCTAAATGTTTACACTTCATATGATGATAACAACTTATGGCATGCTAGATTAGGACACCCTTCTCATAAGAAATTGCAACAATTGCAGACTGTTTTCCCTTTTATAAAGTGTACAAAAACTCATGATCCTTGTGAAATTTGCCATTTAGCAAAGCAGAAAAGATTGCCTTATTCCTATAGTTCTACTAAATCTGTTTCTGCTTTCAATATCATACACATAGATATTTGGGGACCTATTTCTACCCCTTCTACTTTTGGCCACAAATACTTCCTTACTATTGTTGATGATAAAACCAGATTTACATGGCTTTTCTTTATGAAACAGAAAAATGAAACTGATCACATCATAAAGAATTTTGTTACTTATGTTGAAACTCAATTTGACACTAAAGTTAAGACAATTAGAAGTGATAATGGCAAAGAGTTTCTAATGAAGGCTTACTTTCTTCAAAGAGGAATGAATCATCAAACCTCTTGTGTTGAAACACCTCAACAAAATGGAGTTGTTGAGAGAAAGCACCAACATATTCTTGGTGTGACTAGAGCCTTAATGTTTCAATCTAATATGCCTGATTGTTATTGGAATTATGCTGTTGCTTATGCTATTCATTTGATCAATAGACTTCCTACTGTTTTTTTGTCAAATAAATCTCCTTTTGAAGAATTGCACCATACTTTGCCTGACTTAACTGATTTGAGAGTGTTTGGTAGCTTGTGTTATGCATCCACCTTGGTAGGACATAGACATAAACTAGAGCCTAGATCTAGACAAAGTGTTTTCTTAGGATTCAAACAAGGTACTAAAGGCTTCATTCTCTTGGATCTAAAGACCAATGAGATTTTTCTGTCCAGAAATGTTGCTTGTTATGAGCACATATTCCCTTTCTGCAATATGGATACTAGAGAATCCAACCACCATAGAGCCTACAACTCCCTCTTCAATCAGGATCAGGATCTTATAGAGAGCCACACTCCTAACCATACCAGTTCTCTTGATCCAATTGACCTGACTAGGATAAATCATGCGCCTAACAGAGTCACTGACCAACCTAGGACAACTGGACCTGACCTTGATTCTGATAACCCCTATAGGCCAGAAAATGACACTATTGGCACCATTCCTGATCCTGAGCCACCCATAGAATGCATATATGATGATGAGCCCAGCTCTAATAACAGTCAATCCCAGACCACTCAGGGTCTCAATGTCCCTGAATCTAGCCCTGAATCTAGCCATACTACTAGACAGTCCAATAGGATAAAAGGACCTCCTACTTACCTAAGGGATTACCATTGCAGCCTAATGCATCAAAGTGACAAACCCATTGATCATATTAAGTACCCTATCACCAAACATCTTAGCTATGACAAACTATCTTCAAAGCACAGGATCTTTTCTATTGCTATAAGCATGCATGATACCCCAAGAAGCTATACTGAAGCCATCAAATTCCCTCACTGGCAAAAGGCAATCAACTCAGAATTGCAAGCTCTAAGCAGAAATAATACATGGACCTTAACTGAACTACCAGCAGACAAGAAAGCAATAGGATGCAAGTGGGTCTTCAAGGTGAAATACCATGCTGATGGATCAATTGAGAGACACAAAGCAAGACTAGTGGCAAAAGGCTTCAATCAAACAGAAGGAGTTGATTATATGGACACTTTCAGTCCAGTGGTTAAAATAACAACCATAAGAGTCTTACTATGTCTGGCTGCTATGAACAATTGGCACCTGCATCAGCTGGATATCAACACAGCATTCCTTCATGGTGATCTGAAAGAAACTGTCTACATGAAGGCACCACAAGGACTCCAAGTCTCCAACTCCAGAACTGTTTGCAAATTGGAAAAATCCATATATGGGTTGAAGCAAGCCAGCAGGCAATGGCATGACAAACTCACCAATACTCTACTGAAAATTGGTTATACTAAATCCTTTGCTGATCATTCTCTATTCATTAAGAACACTAACAATGGCTTTACAGCCATTCTTGCTTATGTTGATGACTTAATTTTGACAGGTAATGACATTGAAGACATCATGATCACCAAGGGAATTCTGCATGACCAATTCAGCATAAAAGACCTAGGGGGTCTAAAATTCTTTCTTGGAAAATTCTTCCTTGGGATGGAGGTTGCAAGATCAAAGAAGGGGATTGTTTTGTACCAAAGGAAATACACACTAGACCTCTTAGAAGAAACTGGTTACCTTGGTGCTAAACCAGCTTCTACTCCCATGGAATACAACAACAACCTCCACTCTCACTCTGGCACTCCTCTAACAGATGACTCTTCCTACAGAAGATTGATAGGGAAGCTTCTATACTTAACAAACACCCGACCTGATATATCTTATGCTGTAGGAGCTTTGAGTCAATTTCTATGTTCTCCAACTGATCTTCACTATAAGGCAGCAACAAGAATTCTTCGATATCTCAAAAATTCCCCTGGTAAAGGAGTCTTCTTTCCAACAGAAAACACAACAACAATACAAGGTTACTCAGATTCAGATTGGGCAAAATGTATTGACACTAGGAAGTCCATCACTGGTTGGTGTTTCTTCTTAGGTAATGCATTAATCTCATGGAAAAGCAAGAAACAGAATATCGTTTCTAGATCCTCTTCAGAAGCTGAATACAGAGCCCTTGCTATGGCTGTTTGTGAAGCTCAATGGTTGCTCTTCTTGTACAGAGACCTTGGCATACATCACAAGACAGTGAGCATTTTCTGTGATAACAACTCTGCACTTCATATAGCTGCCAATCCCGTCTTTCATGAGCGTACAAAGCACATAGATATCGATTGTCATGTTGTCCGAGAAAGAATCATCAATGGCACTGTTCATCTTCTTCCTATTCACACCTCCTTGCAACTTGCTGACATCTTCACAAAATCCTTGTCTCCTTCGCCATTTCATTCAATCGTTTCCAAACTTGGCATTCTTGACATTCATATGCCTAGTTTGAGGGGGCCTGTTGAGGATGATAATCACCTCACCAACTAGATTTGCCATTAGAATTTGATTTTGCAGTGTTTTCAACAGCTTTCCTTTTTTAGCAGTTTTTTGTAAATATGTTAATTCTGTTTTTAGGTTAGTTTCCATTTATGGCAAGTTTCAGTTTTGTTCATTGTGTTTAAATAGTTTGATTCCCTATTCTGTATTTAATTCAATTCAAGATCAATAACAATATCCTTCATTTCAATTTCATCTCTCAACCATCTTGTTCTTGATTCTCATCTTCTTTCATTTTCATTCCATTTTCTTCTTCTTCATTCACCATGGAAGTGCCTTCTTCACAGCTTCTTTAGTAACAATCCATGCAGCCAATTTTGAGATAGTCAATAACTGTCCTTACACAGTTTGGGCTGCTGCCAGCCCCTGAGGCGGCATGCGCCTCGAAAGAGGCCAGACATGGAACCTCTGGGTGAATGCTGGCACTGCCATGGCACGTATCTGGGGCCGCACCGGTTGCAACTTCGATGGCAGCGGTCGTGGCCGCTGCCAGACTGGAGACTGCACCGGTGGGCTAAACTGCCAAGGTTGGGGTGTCCCTCCCAACACATTGGCTGAATTTGCATTAAACCAATATGCAAATCAAGATTTCTATGATATCTCCCTTGTGGATGGTTTCAACATCCCAATGGACTTCTACCCTATAAATGGAGGGTGTCACAAACTAAGTTGCACTGCTGATATTAATGGACAGTGCCCTAATGAGTTAAGGGCACCTGGTGGGTGTAATAACCCATGCACAGTGTATAAGACAAATGAGTATTGTTGCACCAATGGACAAGGAAGTTGTGGACCCACTTACTTCTCAAGGTTCTTCAAAGATAGGTGCAGAGATTCTTATAGCTACCCTCAGGATGACCCCACAAGCACTTTCACATGCCCTGCTGGTTCTAACTACAAGGTTGTCTTCTGTCCCTTGGGACAATCTCATATTCAGATGCTTGGTAATATCTATTAGGTGGGAGAGTTTCATGGCTTAAATACTACATTACGTTTACTATTCTACTCAATGTGAGACTCCTAACATATCAGCAACCAACCAGTATTGAAATAAAAACTACTCTTATCATCAAGTTAAGTCCTTCCATTGGACTGCAGAAAAATGAAGTTTTTTGAGGAAAACTTCCTTTATGATGTAATCAATAAGCTCCACCTGAGTTTCTATAAATGAAAACTTCCTTTATGACTTCATAGTTTAATTTTCCTCTTTTATCTTTTACTAGTAACTTTTTGCTCTCATATATGCTGATAGGAAAATGATCCATGTCCCAAGAAAATTTGGTCATCATGTAACAAGTGAATTAAACTTCAAATATTAATTTCTGTTATTAAAAAAATTAATTTTAATTAAATAAGATTTTTTGATTAGATAGGATACCAAATGAGATATGAATAAGGATAGCTGATCAACATTGATGAGGGATATATAAATGTATGCATATTCATTAATTAGACGAGTTTAAGTTGGTCTAACCTGAAACAATAATTTGATTATTCTCTGATATCGCCATTCATTAGTATTTATTATTCAATAAGTTGGTCTAACCTGTAAAAGCATAGTATTGAAGGCACAAATAAATTATATACAAGGCATAATTGGCATGTTTAATACTTATTAAGACATTAATGCATATGCATGTACCATTACATTAGTTCACAATCTTCCAAAAGAATAATTCCTTTATAGCATCAAAATGTTTACTTATATAAAACACATCAAATAATATCATCTCTCCGATAGAGCTACAGTATTAGATAATTTTTAATAAAAAAAATATAAATCATCAAATCCACCTTGGTCTCAAAAACTTGCATTATCTACTATGTATATTTAATTATCATTAATTCTTTAGAAAAATATAATATTTATGCATCAACAATATAAAAATTTATACACGGTCAATATATCATTCATCATTTATTTAGATTTTTTTGAATGGTCAACAATGATTAAATATGAGAAGTGAATGATGTAGTATGAGTGTATAAAACTCATACATGGTTGGTACATATATTTTTTCTCCAACAAAATAATTAAAAGGAATAATAAATAATATAATGACATTATATAAATCTTTATAATAACAATAAAAATCTATAACTAAGCAAACTCCCAATCATTTTTGCATGAAAAAACTCCCAATCCCTCTCCACTATTAAGGAAGAGAGTTTGGGTCATGCAAAAGAAACAATAAGAATGTTATACCCTACTAAATAATATAAAAATGTTATTTTATATTTTCTTTATTTTATTTCAAATATGTGTCAATTTTATATGAGTAAATTACATTGATACCCCTTGAGGTTTAGCGAAATTACATAAATCACTTTTCACTTTTCTATACCTACGATAAACTTTCTAATTTCTATACATTCATTACATTGACCACTCTTGCCCTGCATGAGAAATAAGAGTAATCTTTTAAAAAAAATATGATAAATGTAATTAATTTAAGCAAAATATGGTATATTGTGGAGACAAATCTAAATAATATACAAATCAATGTATTTTTATTATTTTTTGTTACAAAATGCATCAACAATTATAAACAAATATTGTTTAATTCACTCTTATACTATATCGTAACGAACCAATAATAATAAAGATGTATTGACTCATATATTATTTGAACTTATGTCCATAATATATAATATTTTGTTTAACTAAATTGCATTTATCACATTTTTATTTAAAAAATATACTTATTTTTCATGCAGAAGTGATTAGTATAATGAAAATATAAAATTAGGGGAAGTGCAAGTGCAAAAAAATGATTTCCTCATTCTATATTAATCTGGGACATAATTAAACACAAAAAAAATGGGAAAACTCATACTCATTCCACAAAAAAAACCCTAGTAATAAATTGGTTATTGTTAATCACAGGAAAATTGCAACGCAAGCTAAGCCGTTATTTATAAAATCTAAACGAAAAAAAGAAATTAAAAAAAGCGTGCTATCATTCATTCCATATAGCTTCCAACGCAAGCTGCTTCTTCTACTATATATATTGAGAGGCCGTTAAAACCACTCTCCTCACACCCTCCCCGTTTCGTTTCTCTCTCATTTTCTGTTACATTTCATACTTCATTTCTTAAACACTGCTTCTCAAAATTAATCATGTTCCAAGTTACAAACGAGGTCGAAAATTTCCATTGCAATTCTGAACCCTCTCCTTTCAATTCAACCCATATTTCAGGGTAACCACTGTTTAATAATTTATTATAGTTTAGCATTTCTATTTTTTTGTTTTCTTATTAGCAATTCAGGAAACCTTGATTCGTTTCTAGATTCTAGAATTAATGGCTTGGTTTTCAGTACACTCGGTATTATCTGCTGATGTTGAATTATTTTGATAGGAGAACGAATGCTCAAGTTAGACGCAACTCTAAGGGATGCTGGACAGAGGAAGAGGTTGAATTGAATTTAATGTTAACCCTATTTTTCAACTTCTTTTGAAAACAATAACTACTGCTTATAGTTAAACATATTTTCCTAATTATGAAATAGTTAATGATTATAATGTGTTAGCTTGAGTGCATTTATAGTGCTCTTACAATATTTGTTATGGAAAATTTCTGTCCTGATATGATGAATTGTGAGTACTAAATTCTTTCCAATAAAGCTTATATTATACTAGGATATCGTGCATAGGTTATTTACTTATATTAGGTTACGGTTTGAAATGATGTGTGATTTTGAAAATCAGGACAACATTTTGATTGAAACAGTGAAGAAGCACGATGGTAGGAACTGGAAGAAAATAGGTGGATATGGCAGTACCAGTCTTGGTTTGCTCTCTCTTCTTTTTTTTAAGGAAAACTTGTTTTAGGTTGCTTATCAACAACTTCTACTCTCAATTGAATTTACTTTAAAGCAACATGTTGAGATGCTAAGAGGTGTTTTGTGAAACTTTAGATAGCTCATCTCTGATAAAATGTAGTATAATGAGATACTATTAATGAATACATAGATGCATAATTTAATGTCGGTATATTCGAGTATTTAGGATACTGTCCGTTACTAGAGAAACAAATATATCAAAAAACAACATGAAAAAGAGAGAAAGATATGACACTTCTATCAGTTAGATATAATGATATGACACTTTTATCAGTTAGACATAATGATATGACACTTTTATCAGTTAGACATAATGATATGATACTTTTATCAGTTAAATATAATGATACGATACTTTTACTATTCGATATAAATGCAAAAACAACAATTTGCCTCTTGTGAAGAGGATTCTTTTCTACTCTATTCACTTTTAAGCTCATTGCATTTTATGGTTGCCAAATTGGTGCTTTGCAGCTGCAAACCTACCTGGGCGAACTGGTATCCAATGTTTGCATCACTGGCAAAAGGTTTTAAATCCTGATGTTGTAAAGGGTTCATGGACAAAGGAGGTGCACTTCTACTACACTCTTGTTGTAATTCCTTTGTGTACTAATGTTGGTTTTTTAGAATTGATTGTGATTGTGGTCTGCTTCTCCATTTGATGTTTTAGGAGGATGATTGCCTCATTGACCTTGTCGGAAATTATGGTCTGAAGAAATGGTCTTATATTGCACAATTTTTACCAGGTCGTATTGGGAAGCAATGCCGAGAGAGGTACGCAATAATCGTTCTCAGTAAGTGCAATTATGTTTGTGCCATAGACTGGGCCTTTTCTTCTTCTTAATCTATATAGTTATTTAAATTACAATATTATTCAAATTTGATATATTTGTGTCTAACTAACTGACTCATCGAGAAGATACTTGAATTGGTTATATTATCTTGTATGCATATGTTAGATAACCTTAGGTTTTGTATTGATAATATATGTGGCAGATCCCTGTAAAATGTTGCAAGAAAATTAACACTGTTATCATTTCAGGTGGCACAATCACTTAGATCCAACTATTAGGAAGGAAGCATGGACGGAGGAAGAGGAAGCAGTACTTGCCTACTATTACCAATTATATGGCAGTAAATGGGCAGAAATTGCAAAGGTTCTTCCCGGAAGGTACTCCTTTTCAACCTACAGCCTGACGACATTTGGTCCGAAACATGCAAAATTTTGCCTTTTTATCACTACTTTTTACACTTGAATCATAACAATCTACACTTGAATCGTAACAATCTACACTTGAATCATAATCTTATGTATCTTTGGGATGGTATATATGTTCCTGTTACTAATTACTCTTGATCTTTGTATGTTTGGGTTGCCCAGGAGTGACAACGCTATAAAAAATCATTGGAACTCAATGAAGAAGAAATTGGATGCATCCTCACCTTCTGGAAGTGACATAAGCTTTGCCACTTCTGGAGTAAAGCCAGCACATGTTTTGGCTAAAAAAGAACTTCAAAGTTTCAATGAAATGGTTTCTCTTGAACAGAGTCACTTGTTGAAAGACAGTGTTAACAACTCTCATACACAATTGATTCTTCAAAATACTTCAGCAGGGGAATTTTGCTCTGAGAAAAGCTGTCTTGAGGGGGGAACTCCAAGTGCCTCAATTAAATATATGGCTTTATGTAATACTCCTGATATGTATGCCACAAATTTAGATTATTTCCCTCTTGCAACTGATGTTGCTTCTGAGGACATTGAATCTCCGAAACGGCAAAAAGTTTCTTCTTCAGAGACAAAGTTTCTTGCCGATGGTGAATATTACAATCAAATTAGAAAGGGAAGCAACAACAAAATTAACAGTATGCAACATTATGCTGATGACATAAGCGGCTTCAGCCCAGTATCTGTACTAAGAAGCTTAGCAATGACATACGAAAATATGCCTTCGATCATAAGGAAAAGAAGTCCCAGGAAGACAAGCAGTGCAGACTACTGTGACAGTACCCAAACACCTTTGTCAATGATCGTTTCCACTCCTGAATCTGAACGTGTTTTCAATTATTAGCTTCCAGGTTTATCTCATTTCTTCTTATAGACCAATCATTGAAGAAAATCTAATACTTCTAATGCCTTGTTTCAACGTATTGTGCACGTGTTGGAATGATAGTAGGTTAATTTTTTACAATAAATGTTGATATATGATTTTTCTTTGCAATATAATGTGGATCTTTCGAATAGATATCATTTTAATTGTTCCACACTTCTAATAAAAGTTATTAACAAATGTGATTTGTCAAATCAGTTGATTGTCAGCTAAGTTGTTCATCTAATTGCATCTTTGAAGCCCACTCCTATCCTCAAAGAATAATGAAAATGCAAATTCATCTCCATTCTATAGGCGTTCTTCACCAAAAACAAAGCTTTAGAATGAAAGTGTCATGAATACACAATGATCAGTCATCTCCATCTTAAGGATAATATCACTGTGGTCCATAGAAATGAAAAGATGATTTACTAGGTCTAGACTTGAATTTTATATAACTAATTTTTCAAGTAATATTTGTGTTAGTACTTAGTATTAGTACCTGTGACTTAGTGTATTTTATACAACTTATTATTTTTCACCCTCTAGTAAATGAATTAATCTCTTTTGGAGTGTGTGATTGTCATTCTCAACAAATGTCGCTTATAAGAATTAAAATCTTGTATTGGACCTTACCACATTAGACCTATATAATTGATTAGGACAAAGTATATTTAATATCAAACAAAAAATGGATAACCAACTGTTGGTTTAGTGGTGTAAGTTTTGCTAGATCCCCAAGTTGACCAAAAGTTCAAGATTTGATTTGTAAAAGCGATATGAAAGAGACAATCATATACCCTAAAAAATTAGTTCATTATTGAAAATGGTGAATAATTCCGTGATAGTACTGAAAATACAAAAATGGGGAAGACTTTTTATAATGTATTCAATATCAAACAATATATACTTCTATCATTTCTTTTTGTGGCATTTAAGTATCATGTACTTGTAATAATTGCAAATCTTTTCTTTATCCATTTGAAAGAAAAACTTACTTTTAAAGTGAGAAATACTTTTCACCATAAATAACTTAGACATTTATGTTGTCAGTTACAGATAAATTCATTCATCTTGTATGATAGTATTATATATGTAATTAAATGATTTGTAACGGAATCAAATAAATTCCTCCTTATAATAAATAATTCAAAATATGATTGGTTTGAGACAAGTGGATTTAAAGTTTTGGGAGAGAAGACCCGGATTCCTCACAATGAATGTATGGAATGAAAGATCTAAAAAGGAAAGTAGGAGAAGGAAGGTTCTAAAAAAGTGGATTACCAAACTAACGGCTGTGATTAAGCGAAATCCAATGTCTAAATTGTGTCGTTTTCTTCATCGGTTGTATTCTTAATCTTATCCTTTTATTATTCTATACTCATCTCCACCGTGGAACCCACACGAAGGTGTTACTTTTTCTCTATCATTCTAGTCTCATCTAGAAACTTCGAGAAACAACAAAAGATACCCAACCTCTACAAGCTCAACTTGTTCATTCTCTCAGAAACTGTTACCGTTTTCTCATCAATACCCTAAAATCGGAAAGGTGGAGCGTCCAGATCTGGAATCAAATTCGGTGGCTCCATCACCGATGGAGCAAACTGGAGAATCTGATTTGCAGAGATTCCTTCCGACGCCGTTTTTGACCAAAACGTATCAGCTTGTTGATGATCCTTCGAAGAATGACCTAATTTCATGGAATGAAGATGGAACAACGTTCATAGTTTGGAAACCCGCTGAATTCGCTCGAGATTTGCTTCCTAATTATTTCAAACACAACAACTTCTCTAGTTTCGTTCGACAGCTTAATACATATGTAATTATTTCTCTGTTTTTCGAATTTTCGTTTTCTTTTCGATTCTGTAGTTTTTCTCCGCAACCGAAAACGGTTTTGTGCTTTATTTACAGGGATTTCGGAAGGTTGTACCTGACCGTTGGGAATTCGCTCATGATTGTTTCCGTCGCGGCGAGAGAGGTTTGCTGAGAGAAATTAAGCGCCGGAAAATATCGCCGGCGGCAGCAATCGCAGCGAACACGGTGACTGTTGCAGTGGCGGCGCCTGCACTGGCGAGAACGGTGTCGCCAACAACTTCCGGCGAAGAACAGGTACTCTCCGCAAACTCATGTCCGAATATTACAGTGCACCAGAGCACGACGAATTGCACTAATATACCAGAACTATTAGAAGAGAACGAGAGGCTTAGGAAAGAGAACGTGCAAATGAGTCACGAGTTGATTCAATTGAAGAGTTTGTATAATAATATATTCGGTTTGATGTCAAATTATGCTTCTTCTCGTTCCACTCAATTTCACTCATCTATTAGCGCTGCTGTACCTGAAGGGAAATCATTGGATCTTATGCCTCCAACAAAGTACGCGACGCCGTTTAAGGCCGGAGATGGAGAGGTTCCGAAATTGTTTGGGGTTTCAATTGGGATGAAGAGAGGACATAGGACAGAAAGTGAGGGTGAAACAGAGAAAGAATATCAAACACAGTTGTCACATGAAGCAGATGGCGGTTCAGATGTGAAATCTGAACCGCACGATGGGGACAATTCTGGTGATCAGGTTAAGGAAACTCGTTGGTTGGAGCTTGGGAAATAATAACCTTAACATCATAAAGTTGTTAATTAGGCTTAGTTACTTGTTGATGTTGTACAATCAGCAAAGGCAGTGTTTGGTTGTTGCTTCATGACAATCTTCTACCACAGCCTGTATCAATGAGCGGGTCCTGGAATAGGATGCTCAAAAAGCACTTTACAGTTTACATTATTTTGGATTTTCTCTTTATTATTATTATGTTTAGTTGTTCCTAAGAGTGGTTAAAGATAGATAATCATGTAGTATCGGCAATTTGGGCTGTCTTGCTAGTGTTGTGACATACCCGTTTGTAACAAAAAAAGATGAAATACAATGCCTTGTCTGCCCTAAATACGGGTAGGGCGGACTTGTGGATAGCCCGCAATAAAGTTTTTAGAAAGCTATGTTGAAATCCCTTATACAGGTATATACCAATCCTTCTTCTTCCATGCACTGTTATGATAATAGAAAATGGGCATGCTAACTAAATAGATACAAGTCATGTGATAGACTGAAGTCTGATAGAGTAATGATGCAGAGGAAAAAATGGTAGTTTTAGCAAAAGCCATATCAACCTCAGCCATTCACATTTATGCAGCATGTGCATGTTTATCATAATTTATTTTATATGCTTGAAATCTTAAGTCCAAATAAGTACACATTTCCAACTTTTCATTACTATTTGATTGAGATAGTTGAGAAAGTTGAAGCTAAAGAGCAGGGGAAGGAGATAAATGTTAAGATGAGTGACCCATGTGAAAATGAGGAATTATATGATCTTTGGACTCCTTATTTGTTATGTTGGAGCCAGAAACATGTGCAGAGTAAAGTTGAAAATAATTATATCTATGTGCTCTTAGCCACCTACCAACCATACAATGCTCATTCAAATCTATGTACGATCTGTAAAAATTCTCTGCATTTCTGGCTAAAACCAAATCTACTTATGCGATTGAGTTAATTTAAGTATGAGCCGTACAGAGCAAAATAGTAAAGAATCGTGAACTTCATAACTCTTTCTTTCTCCTTTTCGTTTTTTATTCATTGATGCAGAAATCTCGATTTTTATTATCAAAATTCTGAAACTACCAAGAATAAATATTTTGTCTTGGAATTAATTAACAAATATTTATGGTAAGCATTGTGAAAAGTACATTCTAAGGTCACTCTTCTTTTGTTCTAAAATGGTTGTGGTCATAGATGCTGAACAAGGTTTTATTTTGGCAAAACTTCATTGTTGAGGATATCAAAAATGGAACCTAGTTTAATTTGTTCAATGCAGGCTGAAACAACATTGTTGCTTGGTTGGTTTTTTTATAACTAAAATTTATTCAAAAAACAGAGGTATAGAAAGTAACTCATGTATAATTAATACACTTGAGTTTTATTCATAGACAATTTTCTCCATGGTTGTGTCCTTGTAGTTGAAAGTTTCAGAATTCCTACTCATCCAAATTGTAAAACACTGTACATACTTTTACCTGTACTAATAGGGAGTGTTGTAATAGGTGCACAATTTTTTTTTTTGTAAACTTGCTTGTATGGTTAAATGTTGTTAATGGACATTAAAATAATACATGTTTTAATTTATTTAGTTGTCACATTATGTCCTTTTACTTACTTTTTACTTGCTTGCTAGTTACTATTGGCATAGTAGGTTAAAAGTAAATGTTTGTTTTTGGAGAATAGAATGAGCAACACTTGTTAAGGAGATAATTAGATATTTCAATAGGTGATCGGATATCATTAATTATACGGTGAAAAATAATATTCTCACCTATCATGTACCCTTGCTGTTTGTCCATTATCCATTCAATATCATCAGTTTATCTTGATAAATCATATTCAACAATTTAAAACATCCTTCTTTCAAACACCAAGCATGCATTCATGTCCATTTTACATTGTCATAAGGCAATATCACAGTAACTATCATTGTAGAATGGAACTATTTTCAAAAGCTAAATAAATTTTACAAAATGGCTTCGCCCGGGTTCGAACCGGAGACCTTCAGTGTGTTAGACTGACGTGATAACCAACTACACCACGAAACCATGTTGCTAAACTTATTGTTAATTTCATAATATTAGAACTGTTCCATATCCTCTTTGCAATGCTAAAGAAAATACCTCAGTCAATTATTTTGAAGCATGTTATAAATACACGTCACTTTAAGTTCAGAATATACATGAACCTTGAAACATGTAGTTTTTTACTTCCAAAAACAAAAAAACGGAAAGAAGATATGAGGAAAAGCCCCTTTCTTTTGATAAGTAGCATAACACCACCTTCCTTTAACCACAAAACTCGCATAAAGAGATCATTGGTGGTGCTTCATTTTCCCACCTTCTATAACTTTCTTTTGTCTCTATATAATTATAATTCCAAATTATGGTGCTTTTACTTCAATTTCTTACACCTTTCTAGTAAAAGTGTATGATTGGAATATAGAAATTATATTCTCTTTAGTCTTCAGCTTTTTGCCTCCTCATATCGAAGTGAAGAATAAATTTTGTTGAATGGGGTTAAAAGATAAATGCCCAATATTAAAACATTCTGGGTATTGTGGCCTATGGTTCCAATTAAATAGTAGGTCAGTTTCAACTTTCAAACAAAAATCTAACAAGTAAAATGAACGGGTACACATCTGTTGTCCCACATTTTGTGCCACTCCATGTACCATGGGTTTATGATTGATCAGAAAAAATATATTTAAGTTAAAATTTAATTATTAAATATTTTTCTGACCAATCATAAACCACCCATGGTACATGGAGTGGCACAAAATGTGGGACAACAGATGTGCTCCCAAAATGAACATAGAGTTCCAACTCCCTTTTAACAAAAATACACAAATATATATATATATATATATATCACTATCTATAGGCAAACTAAACATGATTAAGAAGGTTCTCCAACGTAGACAGTGTTTGGTAATGAAGCTAGCTTGCAATGCAGATATGAGATATCCTTTTTGACTCGCCAAATCAATGAAGAGTGTGTCTATTAGATGAACTAGACCTCTCATAGTAAGGTCTTTGTTTTGGAGCACTGTTAGATCTTACCTTTGCCTTTGAAGATTGAGTGTAACCCATGTAACTTGGATTGTCGGAATTACCACTTATATATGTTCTTGTTCCATCACTCATGGTTGGAGTAAAAGGGCTTCTTTTGGAACCACCCTCTTTAGAAGAGGTAGATATATTCTGAGGACTATAAGATTGAACTTTACAAGATGATGGACTTTGGCATGATTGATATGAAGTTGAGTCCTTTGTTGTTGTCAAACTTTGGCTATAATGATCCAAAACCAAAGGTTGGCTAGTTGAGTAAAACAGGTTTCTATGTTGAGATGTGATGTGTGGCTTCCTGGGATAAATTTCACAAGTCTTAACACTTCTTTCATCATCCATGCTACATGATCTTGGTTGATTCAATGATTGTTCGTCTACTCCATTATCGGATTTGGAGCCATTCCTCTACAATTCACGATATGAATGACTCTATAAGTACAATAACTAAACTTTTATCTCATTACGTGGGTTTGCTACAGGTATCCAATGACGTCATAATGCTCTGTCATAAACCCGACTCCATAAATAAGCACACTAAAATTGATCATGCATTGAACTATCCCTTTGATAGAAAAGGGATGAAAGAAAATACCTTGAGTACTAATGATGGGTGATCAAATTTCATGCTCACAAATCTGATTGGGCTTTCAAATTTGTCTGGTGTTGCTGGTCCCTATAAATTTACCAATTCTGTTATGGTAGTATAAATATGCAGGATACTACTACAATATATATATGTGTGTATCTGCTACACAAACTTATGTATTAGAACATTGGCTTTAGACTTTAGCTCATCAAAAAACTATTGGAAGGTGCAATTGGTAATGCTTACATGGATGTGGCTAGTGGATGAGGGCTTTGCAGTCCAAGAAGCCTGTGAAAATTGGGCCTGGGCGGCGCAGGCTCGGGCGGCGCGGGCTCGGGCCTGTGCTCCTGAAAATGGATGCATTCTTTGAAGGAACTCTGCTGTGCGTTTCCTATCAATTTCAGCTCTCACTAATGCTTGCAACATCACCAATCCTTTTAGAGCTCTCAGTGCCCTCCTTGCCTAACAATTTCAACATGAGAGAGTAAATGAGGACAAGAAAGTCAAATCAAGAATCATATTCATATAGAAGTATGGATCCTCTCCATATTAATGGAGAGGCAAGTCCTCGAAAAACCAAAGAAAATCTAACATGTAATAACATATCTACCGTAAGTATAATAAAATAATATATTTCTCATAAAAAACACAAGGAAATTAAATTACTGTCTCTCCATTACTGAAGAAGATCTCTATTTTGATGTAATACTAGGATACCAAGTATTATTAGAAGTCTTTCATCCATAACTCATTTTTAACTTAAACATCATTCATTATATTGAAGCAATTTGGTTTGCAATTCTGTAAAACATATGGCTTCGAAGTAACATGATTGTTTTAAAAGATGACAATTGGTAAATTATGTGCTGGTTTGGGTATCACTTCTAATCAAATTTTCTTATCTCAAGATAAAAATGAAATTTAAACCCAAATGTCACTGAATGGGAAAGATATTATCGTACTGGAGGCAATCCTGTTCGAGCCGGGAACATCCACATGTACGTGAGGCTAATTCTCCCAGCGAACATTTTTTCCATCCACAAGACTCGAACCTGACACCTTGTTTAAGGGGAATCAAGCGACCAGATTGACTTAATGATCTAAAAAAACATATTTAAAATTTGTGCCTTTAAATTTTTTAACACCACATGTCACTATCTCTTCAGGTACCGGACCCTCTGGTACTCAAGAGAGACCACTTTCATAAGAACGGTCTCCAGAAGGTTCTAAATACTTGCTTTTCAACACAATAACAATAATGTCCTTATTTCATCATATGAAACAATCCATTAATCAATATTATTGAATTAGACTACATATATTAATCAACATTATTAAAGTATGACTACGTATCAAAACATTAATATACAATAACAATATGATTATTAATATCGTCAACTAACCCAACATTAATGTGTTGAAATAGATGTCCTTTAAAGAAGCCTATGATAAAGTAATGACAACTTGGCGAAGGTTCTTAGACAGGCATCTGTCACCTACTATATATCTTAAACAATATCTTATTCTATATCTTAAGTCAATCACATATTGGTACATAAATAAAAGAAAAATTGTAAAAACAAAAGGTAATAAAAAATATATTTTAATTGACTTAAGACAGATTAATACAACGTTTGAGACGGTTGATCTCTTTCCCTTTCCCTATAAACCCAAAAGTGCCAAATCTAGAAGTCCCATCCTTCCACTACGTACAATAAATTGACAGCTGTTCACAAAGATACGGGAAATCTTATCTACCCAGTTAAGTACGCATGTGAAAATTAATTCCTTGTTTTAGAAGTACAAATGTATGGTACACATCTCCATTATCATGAGCATGTGATTGATCAGATAAAAAATATATTTAAGTTAAAATTTAATCGTTTAATTATTATAAAATATATTATATAAAAATTATAAGAACCCTTTATTTATTTTCTTAGAATAAAAATAATATCGATTAAAAGATCTCTCTCATAAATGCAATGACAAAAAAACATAAATTACCAAATGGTTGCATGAATAAATTTCAAGAAAACATTATTATATGAAGAGGTAAGCAGCAAATACTTGTTATGACTTAAGAATAAATAGTAAAGACGTAGTAAGATTGAAGAGTAAAAGTTAACCACATTGAATTGTGAAAACGCCAAGACATATGAAATAGAAAGAAGCCAGGGGTAGGTAAATATTATTACTTACATGCTAGTTCTAGCTATACCTTTCACACTAAATCTTCACAAAGACAAAAAAAAATCGAGATTTCAATTCTTGTAAGCGATATTTATTAGAAAGAGATAAGTGTAATATCTGTGATTAAAAATAAATGGTCAATAATAGACCGATAATCAATGCATGTTTTATTCTGTATAAAGCAGTTTTCAGAATAGCAGATAGTGAAGGCACCCGTTATGAAAGAGTATGGTAGTAACTAGTAAGTAAAAGTAAATATTGGGTTCAGTTTCATGGAAATGCCACACGGAGTTCGTCGCCAACATCAATAGTGGAAAGAAAACGGAAAAAGAAAATAAGGTTTTTTTTGGAAAATATTAAGCAGCTTCGACACTGGCAGTTTAAATACAAAACATGCTCATTAAAATTGTATTTTGGTTTTTCTATTTATATTAAACTATGAACATGTTAACATTGGGTCACTAACTAAGAAATAAATAAAAATATATTAAATGTATCTGAATATGATACATTTTTATCACAATTTTTTTAATCTTTGATTCCTTAATGATATCACTAACATTAGTATAATAATATAAGTTTTTGATTCTTGAAAACGATACTTGTTGTAAGAAGACATAGGGAGGAAGATATGTCGATACTAACCAAACAGGCTCGAAACGCGGCTTGAATCTTAATGGCTGCCCATTGTTGTGGGTTATCTTCATAAGACTTGAGGAAACTCCAACGCCATTTTTGGTTGGGTGATTTGATTGGAAAAGAAGAATTGTGTGAATCAGAAGCATCATGTTTTGTGAGACATACAAGTCCACAAAACCATTTTGATGCATTTCCCATTTCTCCTTTAGAAAATGGATAGTGAAGCAATCAAGCCTTGAAAGGGGAACACGTTATTGAACCTCAAATAAAACCATTCCCATACATTATGTGTGCCTTTTTATATTAAAGAAAAAGACAACACTTTTATTTCACCACAAAAAACATTTATTCCTTTTTTATAGATACAATCATACAAATGCATGGAGTTTCAACTTTGTATGGGATGTTGACTTTTCCCATGGAAATCTTGGATCACAAATTCTTACATGTCCGTTATTGTGCTTATGTGGCCAGATGACATGGCATTGAGTCACCGGTCTTAAGGGAACTTCATATCATAATTATTAGTATCATACCAGTTACGGTACTGGTATAGTGATATAGTGGTTTACTAATTAAATCGCATACCGACGAAATTAGATATACATATATAATATATTAAAATTGATGTTGAAAAATCAATAAAAAACTAATATTTTTTAATTTTAAATAAAAATTGGTCAATATGACCTGTACGGTTCAATTGAAAATCGGCCAGTATGACCGATTTTGATCGGTATAATTGCATGACCGTTAAAATTATTATACCGGCTGATATGAACCAATTTTAATAACACTACCTCATATCCCTTTTACTTTTACGAAAGTTCTATATAAAAAATTGTTCTCGTGTTCATAGTGAATCAAATTTCATCTAATTTATTTATTAAGTTTGATTCCTATAAACAAATCAAACTTCATGACTTCACCCGTTCTGTTATTCATGTGGGTAGTAAAGGCGGATGCATTTATGAAAGAGGATTTTCTGATCCTAAAAGGTCATGTTTCCATGTATTAAGCCAATTAAATTTCATCATATATAATATAAAAGTTACTTTATATTTTTGATGATTTTTTTATAAATAGATGATAACTTCCAATTAAATTGTGACACAATGAGACGTGAAAAAGTAGTACATGTGATCCCCTTTATGCATTCATCATGTGGAAACTTTTGTAAGTACTTTGCTGCTGGAAGCATTCTTAAGTTTTAAGGAAACATGGAGTTAACAATTATGATTTATGGATGACATTGTTTAACTAACCAGTTGACAAATTCACCTTGGCTGATATATGGAATGGTTTTTGTTCAGTACATTTAGGATTCTGTTTGTACTGTTGGATTTATGGATTTTTAGAAGAATATATGGAGACCATGTTTATATTGAATCACTCATACATTTTGATAGGTTTAGCTTTGGAAACGTTTCTAAAAATTTATGAGGAAAATATGTTAAGCATCAGAGTTCAGAAATGGCACAAGAAGAATATAGATATTGTGCAGCATCAAGGTGACATTAGAGTACAACATTCCTCCATGAGTTAACTGGAAAAAAACATATAAGTGGACTTGACACTTCATATTGACCCAAAACTTTAAGGCATTAGGTCTATGAATTCATCCACTTATATGTTCTTTAAGTCATCCATTTTTTCCCAATATAGAACTTCTTCATTCACAATTGGAATACCCAACACAAAAAATTATGACAGATATAATGAAGTCATGCTATATGAGTTGGAGGCTTGAGTAGCAAAAGTTGTAGCCCGAATCGATAATTTACTATACATCTCTTTCAGTTTTAGCCCAATTTATTTTTTCTTTGGAAGTGTGAGATTTGATTTAAGAGATTGATATACCACTCTCATGTAAATTTGATGTTTAAAGTAAAACATAAATGATAAGTAATCTATTGATATAGAAAATTAGTACATTATCAATTTTAGACTATTTTCACTTTATTTAAGTGCAAGATAAAAACCAGCATGATAAAATAAATTGTCCAACCGGTACATAATAAGAACAAGGACTCACTCCATTAATGGAGAGACAAATATTTGATTTTATATATATTTTCAATAGTAAAAGTGTTATTACATTATATATAAAATGATAAAAATATCTTACTATATTATTATTTTATTTGTTTTTTGTAGTATTTGTCTATCTATCAGAGGATTTCTACTCACATAATATCCACTAGGTATATGGAGGTTGTGCAATGGTACAATTATTTATATCTATTCATCCATTATCTTATGTGTATCCAAATTTAAAGATCATGAAAATATGTCTTTAGAATGTCTAAAAAATTAGTTACATAAGATGTTAAAAAAAGGTTAACTTGATTAATACTACAGATAGTTGGAAATCATTTTAAGTTTTAAATTTTGTAGTTTTCCATTTCTTTTTACCAATGTTGATATACATTATTGTGTCTATTAACTCACTTTTCTATCGTTTATAATGTATAGTTATATGATATAAATGTTAAATATAATAAATAAGCATATCATAGTATATTTTTCCTATTTCTTTCAAAAAATTATTTTACTTCAACGATTCAAACACTTTCATTAATATTATTCATACAATAGTATGCCGTTACTATTCATGTAACAACCCAGTGTATATTGTGTGTATGACATTTTTGTTTACCCATCTTTTATATATGACGCTTTAATTCAAAGTGTAATACTATTCATATAACAAATATGGGTGATGTAAAATATATAAATGAGAAAGAAAAGAGACATACCTAAAGGTTTGAAGAAGAGGAGAGAAAATAAAAATGGAGTATGATACAAACTAGCAAATAAATGGAGAAGAAAGTAGTTAATCAGATACATACCTTCTATCTCATATTTTGTGTCTATTTTTCTAATGTAACATATCTCATAACATATGGAATGACACAATGTTATGGACAGAAGATATGGTTCACAATTAAAATGGGAAGTGAGAATGAGAGAAGAGTTTAAGAATTAGTTTGGAAGTTCAAATAAAAATATTAATTTATATTGACTAAATCGTAGTTTATATAAACATGAAATTTGAACTTATAAATGATAAAACAGGACACATAAATTGTTTCATGATAATTATTTTATATTTTTCCTTTATCTATTACTCTAGAAATATAGATATAAATATAAATATAAATGTTACTTGAATGGGTATGGATATGGCTTAATAAAAATGTAACATTTGATTAAAATAATTCATTGAATAAAACATAAATTAAAAAAAGCAGTGAATAAATAATCAATAATGAGTGAAATGGAAGAAAAATAAAGAGGTACCATTTACTTGGCCAAGAAGTGGAGTAAGCAACACTTTCCACCATCATTTTCTCTTTTTCTTTTCCTTCAACACCAAAACTCTCTCTCTCTCTCTCTCTCTACAAATCTTCTAACTACCCAACTCTATATATTTTGATATTTCACAAAAAATATCTCTCTACTGAATTTGTGTGTTGCTATTATTCTGATTTCAATGGCCACTCTTAATCGAGACACAATTGAAACGTTCATGACCATCACCGCTTTATCTGAACCAATCGCAATTCAAAAGCTCCAGGTTCACTTTCCTTTTTGCTTTTTTCTTTCTCTGAATCTTATCATGATTATGTTATATTCTGCGCTTCAATTTTAATTGCCACAAAACAAAGCAATCCACTGGTTATAGTTAGGGTTTTGTTACACACGTGCATTCGGATTTTTATTTATTTTTTGTTGTTGAATGATTTCTAAAAGTCGGGATTTTGGATTATCTGAATATTTCTGTTTGTAAACCTGATAAATGGGGTTCGGTCATTGCACAGACATGGTTACTATTGCCTGATTTTTTTGGTTGAAATTCCTTAGTGAATAATATTTTTATTAGTTGTATAATGTATTGGATTCTTTTGGAGTCACTTTGAATAGTTAGGAACTTAGGGTCACTTCTAGTATGTTCTTGATTCTGGAAAGAGTTTGCTTATACGAAAATATTTGATGAACAACTATGCTTGATTAGTAGTTTGTGTTGTAAAATGTCAAATTCTGTTGTATGCATAACATTGCTCTGGCATATATAATGACATTGCAATTCAAACAGACGGTCGTCTATCCTTGCAATTTTTGTCCTCTTCATTAGACATGAATGAGCTTCGAAACTTATTCTTACTTAGATTTGTAGAAATGTGAGGTCGCCCACACGTTGTAATGTTGTATGGGTTTTAGCTTCTAAATGATGGACTACACTTTAGTATCTCATAAAACTAATATCTTGTAGAACCAATTCTGTAGATTTCGTGGCTAGAAATTTTAGCCATTTCTCAATAATGTAAGGTACACTGTTTGCACCATAGCCTGGTGGCTATTGAGCATGTCTCATGGGTTTGATACACAGATTTGATTATGAGGCACAACATTTGTAGGGTGAGCCTCGGCACAACAGTAAGGTTGCTTTCCTTCCTTATGACCCGGAATTCATGGGTTCTAATCTTAGAAACAACCTTCCTACTTGTGGGGTAAGGTCGTGTACATATGCCTTCCCCAGTCCCCACTAGGTGGGAGCCTCATGTACTCGGCCACCCCTTTTATCTATGATGTAAGGTAGTTGTTTATGTCTCTCCTCATCATCTGTAAATATTATTCTTGTCAGGAGCATGGGGGTAATCTTAATGAAGCTGTCAATGCACATTTTAGTGAAGGAGACAGAAATTTGTCAGCCAGGTGCACACTCTTTCTGCCATTACTAATAGTTTCAAAAGTCTCCCTTGTTAAACTTGTATTACTCTGACTTCTACATCACTACATGCTCCGGTTAATTCTTATGCTATCGATATCTTAATTTATTTCTTCATGGCCAGTGTGAACAATACCGCTGTTGCTGTTCCAGAAGATGATTTCATGGATATCGACGATGAACTTCATGCAGAAATCCACAGACCTCCATCGCTTTTGTCTTCAGACAGAAACAATCCATTTTCTCTTCTTGAGTCAACAATTGGGAGAGGTATATTTGATTCGCATTCTCATCTATCAAACCAACCACCATTTGTTACGCATCCAAGAGAGGTAAGGGAGATTCCCATTGAGGTTAAGGATGATAGTCAATCCACTCCTCAAGCTAGCCATCATGCCCCAACTATTGAAGATGTCACTGGAACCATTCATGCCGATGGTCCAGATATTCATGGGACTATCATAATCAATGAAGATGATGATAATATTCCACCTGTCCAGACTGCTTATCAGAATGAACAAAACCATGAGACTTTTGCTGATACTTCACTTGCCAGAAGTGCAAGACCCAGTGCTCCTGATTTTGAGAATTTACCAGATTACAGCAATGACATAGAAGAAGAAATGATCCGTGCAGCTATTGAGGCTTCTAAACGGGAGGCTGAGGAAAATTATCCAAATCACAATCCTGGCAGACAAATTGTATGTTTCTTTCCTGATGGATCTCTCATGATTTAGTTTACTGAATGCTCGCCTTAGTATTTATTTTCCACCTGGTGCAGGATTTAAGTGAATCTGGGCCCCAGCCCAGACAATCATATTTGGAGGATCCCGAACTTGCTCACGCAGTTTCATTGTCACTGAAGGTACACTTCGTTATGTTTATTTTTATCTCTTCTCCTATCAAATTTTTATAACCTGTCTTGTTGACCGCATCCACCATATTGTTTTACCACAAGAATAATTGGTGCCTTCACTTTGCTTTTTATTGATAATGGAAAATTGGAACATTGATTGCTTGTTGCTTCTAAATGAAATGAATCCAGACAGCTGAGCAAGAGAAGGCAGTGCACATTCAAGGAGATGTTGGAGCACCAGCAGTCGGGCCCTCTAAGTCATCTGAGGTGGAATTAGGAGAAGTGGCACCCAACAGAAGGTATGTTCTCTTTATAATTGTTGTCACTGTTGTGATCTGCTGCATTGGCTGCACAGAACTCATTATTTTCCCTACACGTGATTGTCGAATCTGAGGCAAAATTGTGGTAATTCTAGAGTGCAGACAGGAAGCTCATCCTTCCAAGATGAAGGTGAAGACTTAGAAGAGCAACCACTGGTTAGGAGCAGGCCTAGACTTGCATCTTTGGACTCCACAGAATCAGACAACAATGTTGAAGTTATCGAGACTAGCATACTGCCAAGCACAGGACCTCAGGATGATAGCAATCCTCCTCAGCATGATCAGAATTCCTTCCCTGATGAGGTATGGTTTTTCACTTACGAGTTTTCTGAAATAAATTGTTTTTTTACCATAGCATCTTATATTGTTCAAGCTACCTGATATTCAATCTTTTTTCTAAAATGAAATTGAAGTGGGGTGGCATTTCTTCTGAGGAGCATGATGAGGCAGTTATGCTTGAGGCTGCAATGTTTGGTGGAATTCCAGAAGGGAGTGGGCACAACTATTCTTACTTACCACATGAGTTCGTGCAGAGTAGGGGTATCTATCCTCGGACAACACCTCGTCCACCTTCACCATCGTTGACAGCTCAGCGCTTGATAAGGGAACAGCAGGTGTGACTTATTTCTTATATAAAAGCTGGAATCGTAGGATATGGCCTAACTGCATCTGTTGCTGTCTTATTTTCATTTAATGCAGGATGATGAATATCTTGCAGCATTACAAGCAGACAGAGAAAAAGAACTGAAAGCTATAGAAGAAGCTGAGGCTGCTCGTGAAGAGGAAAGGCAGAGAGAGGAAGAATCTCGCAGGAAATTACAGGAAGAGCAGGTAATACATTTTGGGCTATCTGGTAATAAAAAACAGTTGCCCCACCGTTCAATTTTACTTATGACTCTTTTGGTTTGTGAGAACGTTTTCTGTTTTTTCTGCTTTCATTACTAATTGCAAAAATGTCGGCTTGTATTCATTCTACTTTTTGTTCTCAAAGATTTGTACCAGAAATGGTGAACAATGAAAACAGAAAATGGAAACAAGGTCACATTTTTGCAAACCAAACAAACACTTATGTCTCCATTGGCATGCATTTCTAAAAGGAGGGATTGGGTGTTATTCAACAAGCGGTTAGAGGTTTTGCTGGGTGGATTACGTTGATGTCCACCAGCTATATTTTTCATGTGTCCATCACTTTTGCATTTTTCTTACATTTCATGCTGTAGTGTTTTCTTTTCATGATTTTTATCCTGGATATAAATATTGGCTTATGCATAACCTTGCTTTCCTGAAGGATAGTCCTATTTCAAATTGATTCTTACTCTTGCATTTTGCAATATTCTGTGTCAGGAATTGGAGACACAGTTAGCAGCAAAAGAAGCCTTTCTACCACCTGAACCATCCTCTGATGGTGAGAATGTCGTGAACTTACTCGTAAGAATGCCAGATGGCAGCCGCCGTGGACGCCGATTCCTTAGATCTGATAAACTACAAGTAAATGACCTGCTAAGAACTGTTATTTTCCTACTCTATTTTGGTGAATATTTTTGCTAAACCTGATTCTGGAATTTTTCAGTCTCTTTTCGACTTCATAGATATTGGTAAGGTGGTGAAACCAGGCAGTTACAGACTGGTAAGTGAACCTGTCGTTTTGACTCATGTTAAGGAATCCAAACATGGAAACTATGCATTGGAAAGTGCAACCCTTCAATTTTAGAAGCCCTGAATGTAGCACTTTCCAATACACATTGTCTATTTCGAATTCCTTAACAAGTGTTCTTAGGGTACTCTCAATAACATCCCCTTTCGGTTTATCCATGTTATCAAAATTCTTCCCCTTAACATGTACTCTCATTGTGACATATATTTATGTTTTTCCTTGGACAGGTGAGACCGTATCCTAGGCGCGCTTTTAGTTATGAAGAAAGTAAATCGACTCTAGAAGAACTTGGTCTGACCAACAAGCAAGAAGCCTTGTTTTTAGAGTTAATCTAAATGCCCTGATGCAGATTTCTAGAGAACACTTTATTGAAGTTTAGTTTACTAAATTATGAATCCATTCAGACGTTGAAATGGGATTTCAATTTGGTTTGTGCTGTTTGGATGATGTTATATATATTTCTGTTCTACATGGAAGGTCAGAATCATATCTACAAAACCATCTTCGTTTACCATATTGTGAGAATTCTATATTTATTTTTTTATCTTTTAAAAAAAACTTATAAAAATCCTATGTATGCCTTTTTCCTTTCAAAGATGCAAATTGACTATGCTTGAGTTGCTAGACTGAGTCAATAAACTCTAGTTGCCAAAAATTTCTTACTGGGTCTGATTAATATTTATGAAATTCTTTTATGATTTGTTTATGTATCTATATATGTCTCTCTTCGACTTCAAAGGTAAATAAAACCTTCAAAGGTAAATAAAACCATTGAAAGGGATGTGTGAAATGGTCTCAAGGAAAAGGTAGGCTCCTTAAAATTGACTTATAACCCAGAAACTTATTTAAGAGCTATTAATAAAACTTTTTGTTACAGCTTTTTAGTTTATCATTTCATCCGCATGAAAAAAATTATAATAAGGGGAACAAAAACTTAAACCTTTCTTAAAAAAGCCTGAATAATTAATAATTGATTAAGCAAATTGGTTGCCCATTTAACCACTTTTTTTATTGTCTAGTTACACCTTTAGCCAAATAAAATTTGTTAGCAAAATTGGTCAAACTTGTTACAATACGATCATGATTTGGATTGAAATAGTAGACCCTTGTTAAATACAGTAATCAAATGATTAATAAATAATCACTCTTTCCATTCATTGACAGATCAAATGAATCAACCTCATGAAACACAACAAACTCAGATAAAATCATAAACCAGAATAAAAAGCCTATAACTTTTCTTTATAAAATAAATATATCCTAAAGAGTAAAGTGCATCAAATTTAACATCTTATCCATAAATAATTCTCTGTCCTAATCAGATCCTAGTTGGCGCTAAAGAAACAGATAGAGTTGAAGCTACAAAACCGGTTATTCGAGTCACAAGTTTCAATCATTTTCTCTTGTCTAAAAAACGCACTTGCTTTTGAACTTTACAACTTTAGAACTCTCTTCTTCATTTTTCGTTCTCTTCAATTTCATGGGTATTCGTTTTTCGTCGCTAACTCCTTCTTCAGCTCCCAATTTGGGATTAAGCGAATTACCTGAAAACTGTATTGCTAACATACTAGGTTACATGGATCCTCCACAGATTTGTCAATTAGCAACGTTGAATCGCAATTTTCGCGATGCTTCGTATGCGGATTTTGTTTGGGAATCGAAGCTGCCAACTAATTATGATGTTATTGTAAGAAAATTCGTCGATAATTCCCCCAGAAATTTGAGCAAAAGAGCAATTTTTACTATCCTCTGTCGCCTAAATACCTTTGACGATGGCAATAAGGTAATAAACCATGATATTGCTTGGTTTAGTTGATTGACTAGGGTTTTGTTTCTCTATTATTCAATGAATATCATTAAACTTTGTGTTTATTATTCTCGTTCATGATTTTTTTTTTTGCAGAAATTTTGGGTGGATAAAAGTACAGGTAAGCTTTGTTTGTGCATATCATCAAAGGGACTTTCAATAACTGGGATTGATGATAGAAGACAATGGAATCGTATCCCTACTGAAGAATCTAGGTGAGATTCTTATAGAAAATTTGTAGTTTTTTAACACTTGTATTTCTTATCATGTAGATGTATCTTCTAGATGCCTTATTTTATATGTGTTGGTCTTATGATGATTTTATGCTTTGAATAGTTTAATGTTGAGGGAGAGGAAAACACAAAGGGACATGTAAACTAGGGAGTCCAAGAACATGCTTGCTTGAGTTTTCCTATTATCTCTTTTTCTTGTACTAGTATCTTATATTTTGTATGTGTGACTATGAGAAACATATATCTAATACATATTATGTTCATAAAGAAATATTTTTTATTGTTTAGTAAAAAAATGTTTGATAGAAAAAAGCATTAAGTTTTGCATCATAACCTATTTAATGGGCAGTTAATTGGAGTCATATTGATTTTTAGCAAAGGTTACATATCAATACATAAAATCAGCATGAAACCATTGTCTTATTGTTGTCTTCTTGAGCATTTGATGAAAGTGGAAGCAGAAATGTACATCATTTGATATCACAAAACAATTCCATTTGAACAGTTTTTGTGCACATTGTAGATTACTGCCAATTATTTTAAATAATCAAGTGGAAGATCTTATATTGAAGCCAAATTATTGTCAACAACTCAACATACATGTTGTGCTCTGCTGCCACCGAGCACATATACCTATAGAAATCTTGTTTTGTGTTGTTGGGGTGGAAAACATGTTGATATTGATGGAGAATAAAATTTAAATACATTGGCTGTGCTATATTTAGAATCTCAAACTTGAATGTGTTCCTTTTCCTTTGTTTTTCTGGTTGATGGTGCTAGTTCAGAAACTGATAGTCATATAGTTTCATTGCCAAAGTAGGTCTTAGTATAATGGTGCTTTGGAGTTAAACAGTTATCTCCATTGTTTTGCAGATTTCATGCTGTTGCATACCTCCAACAGACATGGTGGTTTGAAGTGGATGGGAAAGTTGAGTTCCCATTTCCAGCTGGGACATACAGTGTATTCTTCAGAATACATCTTGGGAGAGCCTCCAAAAGGTTTGGACGACGGGTCTGCGAGACCGAGCATGTTCATGGATGGGAGAAAAAACCTGCACGATTCCAGCTATGGACTTCAGATGGACAGTACGTAGCATCCCAATGTTTTCTGAAAGAACCCGGCAAATGGAGTCTTTACCATGCAGGTGATTTTACGGTTGAGAATGGCAATGCATCAACAAAAGTTAAATTTTCTATGACTCAAATTGATTGCACCCATACCAAAGGTGGTCTATCTTTAGATTCTGTGCTCATATACCCAAGTGAATTCAGAAAGGTCAATGCATTTTTGAATTGCTCCTAACCATTGTAGGTAGGACTAAGAATGTATCATGTCTATAATATAAGAGCTTAGTTAGGGTGGCGTCAGCAAGAATAGAGAATCTGAGTTTTATATTGTTCTTTTAGTATAAGAATTTTGTAGGGACCAGGAGTTAATGTATACATATATGTAATTTCTGTCTCTTATAGTGAATTGTTCTATCATACCTTTTTATGACATGGATAAGAATAGTTTAAGTGTTGGGAGGAATTCAGATTTCCACTGAGCTCTTAGTTTTGCTTTACTTTCTGTTTGAGGATACATCTGTTTTTCGTGAGGTGCTAGAAAAAATGGAGTACCAGTGATACTCCACTCCAAACAAAGTATTACACAAGTTATATATCAGCAGAGTTTTAAACACTCCACTATTTTCGATAAACCTTTCCAAGTTGAAGACAACACCAATTCCTCCTTCTCACTCAATGAATCTCAATTGGTAGGAGCAGAACTATGATATTTGCTTTGTTATGGAGTATTGTCTCCATGTTGGAAATCCTTAAGGGTTGGATAGGATTTTGCTTGAGTCAGACTCAACTTGAATATATATTTTATACCAAAAAGAGGACTCAACTTGAATGGTAGAGTTTGCTAACAAGGGCTACTCTGATGGATGATGAGGAATTAGAGGCTGATCCAATACCTCATAAATAGGACCAAGTGACTGTAGGACTATGAAACTCCATCATAAAGGTGGTCTGATTTAGTGCCACTTTTAATGGCCCAAATTGAGTACTTTGTTATTCTGTTAATGTCTTTGCATTCCTTTTGTGTGTAATCCTGTTTTGATGTCCAAGTTTGATGAACCCTTAATTGTGCAGTTTTGGATAAATGAAATTGTTTTTCTTCTTTAATTTCTAATTAAGAGTGTATCATGCTTGTGTGGTGTAGCTCAATTTAGGAAAATGAATACTGGAACACAGAAAAAACTCGTCTTCTAGCTCGGACAGAATTACTTCAATTATAAAATAACATCATTATTAAATACTCCCCTCGTTTTGGCCTTCTAGGGAATGATAATGGTGGAGGAAAACTTAAAGAGAATAATCAAGCACCCTGTCTAACGAATCAAAAAATAAAAATATATTATCTTTAATTTGTTAGCATTCCACATAAGATTGTACTTTCTGGTTCCTGTTATAACAATTTTATTAATAAATGAATGATTAAAAAGATAGTATGGATGGGCATTGAAGTTTGCCAACAAGAATAGGCTGAACTAAATTCAATTGAATTCCCCATGCTGAATCTGAGCAATTTGAAGATTAAATTCATAAAGTTGCTTTTGAGTTATGACTCTCTGAACGTGAAATCAATGTTGTATAAGGCAGGTCAGTGCTCACTAAGATCATATTTATTTGCTCTACTTTAGAGTGGGCTTACATCATCTACGAATGTAGAAAAAACATTATCATTCTTACTTGGTTTCATACATTATTTTATAATTTATTACAAATCCTCATAAAATAAGAAGAACATCTACTTTTTTCCTCACAATGACAAACAACTAAACATCATTTTTATTTAGGTTCCATAACATATCTCGCACTTTTATATTTTACAATAGATATAGGAAAATATTAAGAATAATTACCTATTTATTTATTAATAAATTATTTTTTTTATAATTTATTATAAATATTAGAAATCAATTATAAATAAAAAATATAATTTTGTTGTGGACAGATATGCAATTGGTAGAATTTTCGTTCAAAGAAGACAAATTGAGATTTTTCGATTTTATTTTATTTTCGTTTCAGCAAAATTTTAATTTTTGTAATGATTTTGGATATTTTGATGTTTATGGATATTTTGATATTTGTGAATATGTTTGTACTTGTGTTTATTCATGGATCATGTATTTTTATTGCTCTTCTCTACTCAATAAAAGGAATTAATCATTTTTGTTCTTATTTAAAAACAAAACATAATGAAAAAGAATACTATAGAGGGAATAAAATAGAATATTTTTATTATGTGAAAAATAGCTTTAAGAACTATCATTTTGTATTATATTTACCTTTTTACGAGAAACTAAATGTGTATTTTTAAAGTGTGCTTAGTTTGTTAAAATGTAAATCATGAAATGTAAGTGCTTGTGTTTAGAACTGTGAGGTGCATTTCTCATTTTCGTTTCCTCTCTTCTTTCAACCTCCTTTGACAACAAATGTTAACATACAGAGACTGTAGCCTTTGTATATGTATGTAGGAAATGTTTCAAAATCATTCTTGAAGTGTTAATCTTAGATTTTTTTTTTTAAAATTACTCTAAACTCATATTTGAGGGTAAAGTAGTGGCTTGCCATTTAAAACACGTCAAATTTTGCATCACATTAATTATTGGCAACAGATTCTAAACAAATATTTTAAAGATATTGTTTAAGGAAAAAGGTGGAAATTTTATCTTAAAAGTTATTATTTTATTATATCAATATTATACTTAATTTTCTAATATTGTTTTCCTGATTTCATAGTCTTTAAATAATGTGATTAGAACACTCACTAATATAACTGATTATTAAATTAAAAAAATAAACAAAAGGATAAGAATATGCTTGTGACTTTTTATTTATTTATATTTTTTACATTGTGAAGTATTACTTGTATCCTAATGAGAGTTCAATATGTACTTCATAGATTTTTAACCATTAAATTGACCAATAAAAATAACACAAAACTAAATTATTATACATCTTAATTCCAATATTGACTTTTCGAATAGATACAAATCTAAGTAAAAAGTGAGAGAGTGAAGGCTGCTTGATAAAATTATTTGAAGATTGCATTACCAATAATTAATAAAATAGTGTACAATACTTTATAGGTCAAATAATCATAATATTACTAACTACATTCTATATATTTTATTGGTTAATATTAATACACATTAAAAATTATTAGGAACTATTATACTTTACCTAAAATGCTCATATTTATTTTCTAAAAAATATTATAAATATATTTATTAATTGAGAATTGAAAAAATGATTTTAACAAGTCAAATTATAAAATAATAATAGTGTGGAAATCAAATAAAAATGTAAATTTACAAGTGATAGGAATATTATATATTCTGATGATATTTAAAGACACTTTTAATTGAGCTATATACTTACTTTATCTGTTGTTTTCAAAACATTGTAACATTTTAATTTTATTATTATTTAATAATCACGTGTTTTCAATAAAAATTAGAACATTGCATAAAAATATGAAATATACTATAAAAGAATGATAAAATTCTTCTAGAATGTATATGTTAAATGTAAATATCCATAGGCATCCCATTCCAAACTTGTACTCTAAAAAAGATAAAGTAGTATTTTTTGGGTGGATTTTCAACTTCAATTTTTATAGGTGGAAAAGATAAAGTAGTTTGAATAGAAAACTAAAAAAAATAAGAAAAGAGAGAAATAAATATAAGTTGATAGACATTGGTATATATATATATATATATATATATAAAAAGATGTATACACACCACCATTTATACATCACATTAATATTTAATTATTGTTGAAGTGTAATTTTTATTCTATCAGTATATAGATTTTATAGTCGTGTATATATATATATATATATATAAAAGAAAAGAGAAGGAGAAAGAGAAAGATAGATGATGGAGCTTGAGATGGAATCCATGGCTGCTTCCATTGGGGTTTCAGTTCCTGTTCTTCGTTTCCTTTTATGTTTCGCTGCTACTATTCCCTTTTCCTTCTTTTCTCGTTTCATTTCTTCTCCCTTTTTCAAACATCTTTACTCCGCTTCCATTGGTGCTTTTCTCTCATATCTCTCTTTTGGTTTCTCATCTAATCTTCATTTCCTTGTTCCTATCTTTATTGGTTATTCTTCTATGCTTCTCTTTCGTCATCGTTCTGGAATTCTCACTTTTTTTCTTTGTTTCGGTTATCTCATTGCCTGGTATCATTCTCATTTCATTATTTTGTTCATCTTCACTCTCACCCCAACCCCTTTATTATTATTAATATCAAATCTTTTTTGATTTTTGATTTTTGATGTAGCCATGTATATTACATGAGTGGAGATGCATGGAAAGAAGGGGGTATTGATGCAACGGGTAAGGACACTATTAATTATTCTTGTAATTTGTAATAATCCATAAATCCTTAATTTTATGTCATGTTATTATAATCTCTATTAAATACACTACTTCCCACTAAAAATTAATCTTAGTTTCTTAATAAATGTTGATTTTTTTCAATAAAGTTTCAATTTTTATTTGTTTCTTAGCCGTTTTGCTCAGTAATAGATAGCAAAACCGTTGTTGATAGTGTTGGGTTAAAATTGAAAAGAGTGCATTGGAGTTATTTATGTTGGTGGTTAATAATGTTGTTAGTTATGTTGGTGTGTGCTAGGTGCTTTGATGGTGTTGACATTGAAGGTTATCTCATGTTCAATTAATTACAATGATGGGTTATTGAAAGAGGAAGGTTTACGTGAGGCTCAGAAGAAAAACCGATTGATTCGGATGCCTTCACTGATCGAGTACATCGGTTACTGCCTATGTTGTGGGACTCACTTTGCAGGTCCAGTTTATGAAATGAAGGATTATCTTGACTGGGCTGAACGAAAAGGGGTGCGTTATGTTTATTTTGATATTAGTTTTTCATATTTTTATTTCGAGAGAAAAGTATATGCACCGGTGGTAAGAGTTTCTTATACTATAAGCACATCATCCAATGTTCGTATTTGATCATCATTGACTATCTTAAATATATGAATAACAAACATGAATGATGGACGACTTAAAACCTTACACCGATAATACACTCTATTAATTTTTGGTCTATATTAAGGGACTAGTTAAGAAATCAAAAGATATAAAGGTATTTTTTATGGGGAAACACAACTTTTCAATTTTCCTAGTATTGAATACTTCACTTTCTCTATTTTTCCTGTGCCCTTTGAGAAGGAAGACTGTGTTCCTAGAATTTGAACATAGTATTAGTACCTCAATCAAGGTTTTAAATTATGGCTCACAGTCATATCGTGGTTTTGGAGGTTTTGGCAATCATAATTGTGGCTGCATTGACTGCATTTTCCTGTAATTGCAGTAACCGGAGCGCCAACTACAATACCTTGGCCTCCATATATATTTATGCTTTTCCACTCGTGTGTTATTTACTGCCTTGTACTTCATATGTTTATAAGACACTTTTAACTAAATTTTACATACTAATATAAATGTTTACTTTTCGTGATTTTTTTTAGTATTTTTTGTAAGAGTACAATCTTATCATCATTTAATGTTGCTCCTTAATTAATATTATTGTTGAAAGATTAAAAAGGTAGAGATAGACAAAACTTGTAATAGCGGCAAATGAAAAAAAAATTATATAGAGAATTTGAAGTGTTCATGAAAATCTTGTACATGTTGTAATATAATACGGACCAATGGAGTGATTAAGGAAAATGTGTTATTCCCTGGTGAAATTTTTTCATAGCTTTTCACATTTTTCATGCTGATTCAATGCGGGTCTTTATGGTTTGCAGATTTGGAGCCCTGGTGCAAAAGGACCATCACCCTATGGTGCTACCATTCGTGCTCTAATCCAAACTGGTTTTTGCATGGGCATGTATTTATACCTGGTGCCTCATTTTCCGCTGTCCAGGTTCACTGATCCTGTATACCAACAAGAATGGGGATTCTGGAAACGGTTGGGTTACCAGTATATGTCTGGCCTCACAGCACGCTGGAAATATTATTTCATTTGGTCTATTTCAGAGGCTTCCATGATCATTTCAGGCTTGGGTTTCAGTGGCTGGACAGATTCTTCTCCCCCAAAGCCACGGTGGGATCAGGCCAAAAATGTAGATATAATAGGTGTTGAGTTTGCAAAGAGTGCAGTTGTTATACCAACTTTTTGGAATATTCAAGTCAGCACCTGGCTTCGTCATTGTGAGTTTTAACTTTTTATTAGCTTTCTCAGTATCATATCAATACCTTTATATTTTCAGCTTAAACTTTAACTCGGGCCCTGGCTGCATATTTTTGAAGTTCTGCTAACATTCTGGCCATAAGACTCTGTAGGTGATTGCCTGTACAGTTAATATCATCTCTAGTTAAGCTAGTCCATGGTCATTTTGGATCGTTTAAAAGTAATCTCTGTTCTTGAATTATGACATATTACTTATAGCATAATCAAGGTATCAACACTGATATTTCTTTTAAAAAATAATTTGGGGGTCTTATCATCTAATGTAGGCCAAATGCTAAATTGAATTTGTTGCATATTTACTTGACATTCATAACATTTGACTATGAAGTACTAATGTTGCTACTGTTTGTTTTTCGCTAGATGTTTATGAGAGGCTCGTTCAGACTGGGAAGAAACCTGGTTTCTTTCAGTTGCTCGTGACACAGACCATCAGTGCTATTTGGCATGTGAGTATATTCTTGACTGTATTTTAAAGTCAACTTTTTTATCTAGTACTATGTCATTATATCTTGTATACGAATTATTAATAGTCCAACCTAAATATTGAGAGAGTGGTGATGCTATTATATCGCAGTCGCTGATACTAAATTTGTTCATCATTCTATGGTCCAAATTGCAATAGGCATTGGTTACACATTCTTCCTCTAAATCATTATATCCTTTTAACCTGTTGGTTTTGCAAGGAACAACGTTTGCAGTGCTGTTATTTGTTGATGATTGACCAAACCAATACTTTATTTTCATGGTCCCTAACCTATCAACATTTTCCTTTTCTTTTGATATTTTGACTTTATTATTGCAGGGATTATATCCTGGGTACATCATATTCTTCGTGCAGTCAGCATTAATGATTGCTGGATCCAGAGGTATAAATGGGATTTTACTCATCGTCTCGTCTTTCTTCAGATAGTTAACTTGTCTTTGTTTCTTTTCAAGCAGTTATATACAAATGGCAGCAAGGGGTGCCTCCAACAAAGGCTCTGGTGAAGAATGCATTGGTGTTTACGAATTTTGCCTATACAGTTGTGGTTCTGAATTACTCTTGTATCGGCTTCATGGTTTGTCCTCATTCTCTCCACACATTCATGTTCAATTTGAATGCTGAAATCATACAAATACATTTTTCTAGAATTCTGTTTTTTTTTTAAAGTTTTCTATTGCTTCTCTGGTTGCATTTGAACAGGTATTAAGTCTGTATGAAACTCTCGCATCATATGGAAGCGTGTATTTTATCGGAACTATTCTTCCAATTGTCGTGATTCTTCTTGGCTACGTAATCAAGCCCGGAAAACCTGTCAGGTCTAAAGCTCGGAAGGAGCAGTGAGGTACAATGTAGACTTGTGTGGAATTTTTTATAGTCAGGTTAGGATAATGGGAGAGGGTGCTTTCCCCTGTGTTTGATTATTTTGAAGCAGCTCCTTTCTTGAAAAATTGAGTCTATTTGATTTTATAGATTTGGCTTTGGAATTGAATTTTATCATAAGGCAGCACTTCTTAGCCTACTTTTCTGGATAGTCAGAAACAATGTGGTGGCTCTATAAAATTAATTAATTTAGAAAATGAATCAGAAATATCAAAATTAATTTTACTGTTGTGGTCTTGGACATTGATGTGCTCTTAGATCTCCAATCCTAACAATTTTTTGCAATATTAACACTTTACTATAATAGTTGATTCTTCAAATACATAAACATGGGACTTTAACTGATTTGTTGACTCTAATGCATGTGTGGAAAAAAATCACCCTTCACAAGTAAAGTTTTCTGTTTTGTTAACCAGAAATTAAGGGTAATGTTAATTGCATGTGCTCATGCAGCAGCCATAAAAACACCATCTTGTAGTGAAACCACCATCACCCTTCAACTTCCAGCATCAAGCATCTTCAACATGTTGAACTAGCTGAACATCACGGATCAGAATCTCTCAAATCATTCAACAGAGTTTGCTCTCACACAAAAGGGTTCCAGAACTCACATATTAATCTAGGAAAAAGCTCTTGTAAACTTTGGGTACCCTACCACTTATCCTCTAAAAAAAAGAGTGAAATTACTACAACCCATTTTTCTAAACACAACACTAAACCTATCAACTATATCACCCATCATACCCATTGAGCACAAACCCCTACATTTTGCAAAAAAATCAATCCTGGATTACTATTCCACAAAATAGGATCAAAGAAACCATATTTAGTTCTTAGAACCTTAACCCACAAGCCACACAACATCCTCACCATTATCAAGCCTCTAAACCATTTAGCTAAGATAGTTAAATTAAAAAATAAAAAAATATAATTTCAATGTAAGCTTTCTTAGATACTCAATTCATGAATAGTTCTGATGAGGTAGGTTTGCAGACTTTAGAGCTATGATGAAACTGTCCAATATTAAATTTTACAAGTTGGAATAAACAAAATAAATTTATATGAATCCTAGGTGGTAAATTTAATCTTTGATTAAGCTCGTTTAACCCAGCTAGGAGCCTGGTTGTCAGGGACCATGTAACCATACAGAAAGTATTAATATCAAAATAATGTAGTTCGGGCACTCTTCTTCGGGAGTACATCTGATGTTTCACAACTTGTATCATTAGGTATATCATTAGCCTATGATTGATTGAAAAAATATTTTTAAATTAAAAAATTAATAATTAGTCATTTTTTGATCAATCACATTTGATGGTACATACCGTGGCACAATTTATGGAATAATAGATGTATACCCAATTTGTTTGCACCACTGGGGATGGACTATACACAACATTAATAATCAATGCTATTTTAGAATTTGGGACCAAACATGCTAACAAATCTGAAATTGTGAAGGAGATTTTATCCCAATCTTTACCAAGTAAATTGTCACTTTGATCCATGATAGTGTAATCTCGAAAGTCCCTAATAAAGAAACATATATGTTAGAAAACAATCAAATACGATAATAGAATTTGTTTAGGTATCACAGTCTCATACATCACATTCTTAAGGATTTACTAGAAAACATTCCTACACATAAACCAAGTCATGAAATGTCTATTTAGTTGGCGGAATTAGAATCGTAGTGTAGAATTGTAATCTCAACTATAACAAAATTGCAAGATAGAGTGTGATTTCACATTGCACCGAATGAAATGCTAGTTTAATGATTTTATTGATTAATAGACATGAATAAAGATGAGTCAAACTCATCCAAATCCTAACATAAAGATCGCTATCCATTTAGTTAATTATGTAATCATACACAATATAGTAAAAAACAAGAGACATGCATCTTCACTTGGATTCGCCACACTATTTTTTATATAATGTTGCGCACATTCTGTGGTGTGCATTTGGACATTGCATGGAGTATGTTTTTAATTAATAGTATAATTTTTATAACGTAAGATAAAATATTTTAATTGTTTAACCACTGCTTAATTAATATATAACAGACGTTAACACAATGTACGCACGAGGGGCTGGAGGTCAACTAACCATGATGTTTAAAATAAGATTAATTGATTGAGTTTAAAATTTACATACTGTCAATTAAAAGTTTTTTGCACAGTCCATATATTATCTATTTTTTATTTGTATTATTTTTGTTTACTTTTGTTTGAGAGTCAATAATAGTTAACATTTAAATGGTAAATAATTTACTGACAGTATAAAAATACTTAAACTATTAGTGTATACTTATTAAATCGTAATTGATTTATGGATAAGGATGAAATTGACTTGAATTAAACTTTAAATACAACCTTTGGCTTGGCGTCTATGGTAGACCAATTCTAAGCTCTATTGCTTGGGCGGCCAGAAAAAGCATATCATTATTATAATTTAGTTACCCTCTGTTAATGCATCTTTTTTCTAGTTTTTTGGGAATTTTTTATACTTTTTCACACGGAGTTAATATGTATCAAATAAATTATTTCCTTACTAAAAAAAGTAAAATATATATTTGGTAGTATAAAAGAATTCCTAAATGAATAGTAAATAACAAGTTTATTTTCATACAAAGAAATGATCAAAATAAGTACAACTTCTTTTAAAAATATTTTACATAAATATAATAAGGATACAACCATCATGAACATACTTAAAGGACCATCTATCTATTATCTATTTCTGATGAGGAATTCTATTTTAATTTGATTTAAAATTTTATTGAGATATATAAAATTCAATTTATTTTTTGAGATGTTTAATTATTTGTCTTAATTATATTTTATTCCATCCTTTACTTATCTTTGTGTTGTTTTGAGTTATGTATTTCTTTTAAAACTTTTGTTCTTTTAAAATTTCAAGATTTCGTTGGGTTTTTTTCCAAATCTGTCATCATTTAATAATTATATATACTATATCATTAACTAATACTATTTACAATATGATACTCTTATGAGTTATGACACTACTTAACATAAAGACTTGTACGGAGATGAAACAATATAAAGACAACTAATAATATTCTGACAATATATTAATATTTTAATTTTAATTAAATTTAATTTTAAGTAGTAGCATTAAAAACCATAAAATGCACTTATCTCCAAATATGACATATTATATGAGTCTTTATATAAGTTTTTCTCCGCTAATTAAACACAGTATCGACAGCTAGCTAGCCAGCTGTCCCTTTCGTTTAGTTGGTACTCATTCCTTATCCTTCTATCAACGTAGTCATTGGTCCAAATCATTAAATTAAATAATTAATACCCAACTTGCCTCACGATAATCACGTTCTAATTATCTTATTCTTTTGTACGTGTAATCAGAAAAACTTTTAATTAAGTTTTCTTTTTTGTTTCAAATCTCAGTGATGTGTCACATTAATTATATATTGCTCATCTTATAGTACTCCTAACATATTATTACTTATATATAAATCATTAAATAGAGCCAACAGTGTTAGAATTATTCTAGTACTATTGACTATTGAATATCATATATAGCTAATAAAGCCGGCGGGACCATTGTCTTTTGAAAACGATTCGAGTTTATGATCCAACAAATATTCTGGCCGTAGTTTTTTTAAAACAGCTGCACACCATATTAATCTAGTTCCAAATTAACTAATTTTTTTGTTTCCCACGTGTACTTTTGCGTTAGAGGCAATCATGTCCGAGCCGGGAATATCTACATGTATGTGGGGCTAACTCTTCGAGTGAATATTTTGTTCATCTACAAGATTTGAACCTGATATATTGTTTAAGGAAAATCAAACATGTACTACTTGAAATGACACTCATTAGTCCAAATTAATTAATTTGCCACTAAGGTATCTAGAAACTTGAATTAATGTAGAACGAAATCTTTTGGTCAACATTGTTTTCTACCAAATTCAAACAATAAGAGCTATCTTGAATGTGCCAAATGTCTCGCGGCTAGGACTTGGGAATAGTGGAAAATTAAATAATAGAACTTTAGGTAACGTGTGCTAAGGGAAAAGGTTGGGGAGGCCAGCAAAATAGGAATAGGAGTTAGCAAGTTGTGGGAATAGTTTTTGTGAACAAATTACTTAAAGTGTAATTTTTATTTCATTTATACACAATTAATACATATTTCATCATTTATTTATATCTCTTAGATTTTATTAATGATTATCAAATATGAATAATAGATGACATAATAACACTGTAAGAATCTCTTAATTACATTGTTGTCATTTTAACTGATAAATTTATTTCTCAATTATTTATGCCTTAGTTAGTATTGAGATTCACATCGAATAAAATGGAGATAGAGTGAGAAGGGTGTCATAAAATGGTTTGCCAAATTCCCTATTGTGGACCATTATCATTATGGCTTAGTCTTCTAATGCTTCTTCCTTTACACAAATTTCTCATTTTGGACTAAAACACATGACATTAAGCACATTACAACAAAGACTTCAGTCAGCACCATTCACCCAAAAAACAAAGACTTCAATCATCAGCACTGTATTTAACCTATGGACCATTAATTGATTGTTGATTTCATAATTAATTAAAGTTGAATGATGGTTGGATAATTACTTTTCGGGTACAAACAATGTTTTAAGTTGATTGCAGTTTTATTTTATTGAGTTAAAAGATTCTTTCTAAGATGAATTTGAACTAAAAGATAGTCAATTTTTTTGTACTACTTAGAGTATTTCTTCATATTTTTGGTAAGAAACTAATTTCTTTCAGGATGTAGGATGTATTACTCTTCCCAATAAATGTTGCTCAAAAGAATCAAACACTTGACATTTTGGTCATCTAGAGATCTATTGAGTCATACACCAACACTTTCTTTGTTAAAAGAAAATTGTCAATTGAAACTACATTATGATTGATGAGTATGAAAATTCAAATCCGCATAATTCTTCTGTTCTTTCTCGTTTCCTTTAAAGATTTTTATGCACCTCCTCATGAACCAAGAAAGAAAAATGCAACACCAAGCCCATAGATTTTCAATGTATAATGTGCTTTAGATTTTTAATTATTTATACATTATACTTGAGGTTTTCTACATCATTTTTAATATCTTATATTTTTATTTCTATCTCTCGCTTCTATTCTTCTTCTTTTTTAACATTGGAAAACCACTTCTAATCTTCTTTATATACATAGAATAAAAAAGGACATAAAATAAAAATAAAATTAAAACACATAATATTATTCCAAATTTGATGTATACATTCATTAAATATTACACACCCCACAATAAGAAACATCCTAGATGCTACTTAATTTGATAAAAAACATACAACATTCTAAATTCCATTCTTCAAAGTTGAACACATCAAATTGAGGCGTGGAATGCTAAGTTAACCGAAACAAAAAGGGAGCAATCACCTGAAGGAGTCAAAAGATTAATCAAAGTGCGACTTGTCAATTTTCGTTGCCAATCAACCGACACAATTCTCCAACTAGCTTTCACAACGCGCAATCCACCAACCATCTTATTTGAACACGCCACTAATTAATCTCGTGTCAACTTCGTGTAGCCAATCCTATCTCATACAATTTATACTTAGACATGTGAATATTTAATATATTATTTTTGTAAAATAAAATTAAAATAAAATGTTATTTTTATTTGTTAATAAAAAATGATCGGGCCAAAACGTAAGGATAGAAACTCTAAGAATAGAGAATCCTGTTCCAATCTAACTCTTTTTCTTCTTCCATTTCCCATTATAATCGGGAGACAGATTCCTCTACATTACCCGAGATAATAGTCTATGACATATGATAGAAACAAAATTCCAACAACTGAATTTTTATTTTTTTAAATTAAATATTTTAAAAATCTATCTTCTTTCACATTCTAGTAGGGAGATAAATTTGTTTATACAAACAGTGTCTTACACGTTTTCTTAGTGAAGAAAACCATATACATACACTCTTATTAAAATAACCAATAAACCTTTAACCGTGCTATGGTCGATTGGTCGTAAATGTGGTCATAATTAATCAAAATAGAAACTGAAGACATGCATGCAGATTCAAGCAAGTTAACTATAGGCGTCATAGTTTTTTTAAATAAAAAATCACAACAACAAGGATTTAATTGCACAGTGAGGTTTTTTCTACTTCTATCAAATAATTATGAAATGTTATAACATTGAATATTTCTACTATTATAACCATTATATTGCAATATTATTAATTAACTAAGATTCACATTATGCAAAGTATTATTGATTTATATCAAAATTAAATTCTGATATTAAACCAAATGTGTGAATAAAAACAATGAACGAAAAAAGGAATGCAGTTTTTCTCTGCCTATTGTCTTCCCTCCATTCTCCTTAATATATAACTTAAAATTAGAAAAATCTAGAAATAATGAATTTTTTTTGTTGTAAACTTCTATGTAAAATATAAAAGAATGCTATTCCTAGATCTAGTTATAAATGTATCAAACTAATGAATGAGAGCATTGTTTGAAAGAGCATTTTTGATCTTGTTCCTCTTCCTCCACAACCAGCACATTATCCTCTTCACATGATGTAAGTTCCTTGGCCCTTTGTGCTTCACCTTCCCAATTAGTGCAAGCTAAAACAAACAACATGGTAATCATACAAGAACCTTGAGCAGCTAAAAGACCAAGCCATAAACCTTCGAAGTCAAAACCTGCAAAGAAACTCAGCCAAATAGCAATTGGCATTCCCACAAGATAGAAACAACCCAAGTTAATATTTGCACCCAATTTTGGCCTAGCTGTTCCTCTCAAAACTCCACAAACTGTTGTTTGTGGACAATTTCCAAGTTCACATAATCCAACAATAGGTAACACCATTGATGTTAAAGCAATAATCTCTGTGTCGTGTGTGAACATTGCAGCCCATATATTCCTCACTGAAAAAGCTAACACCAATGCACAGAAACCCAACATGAAACTGAAACATAGTCCCACAAATGCTGCAAGTTTTGCTCTTTGAGGATTCTCAGCACCAAGTTCATTTCCAACTCTTGTAGACACACCAAAGCTTAAAGAAGATGGAAAAATGTATATCAAAGCCGTGGCTTGAATCAATACACCCATTGATGCAACGGTTGCTTGAGGATTAATCAATAATCCACATAGTACAATCATGATTTCGTACCACCACCATTCGAGGCAAACCGAAATGCAACTTGGAATAGCCAAATTCAATAGTGTTTTCCAACCTTTGAAGCAACTTGAGGAAATTCCATTCCATGTTTTCTTATACACACCTGAAATCCAAATATAGATGATCAATGAAGCGACGAGGTTGAAATTAGTCCAAACCGCGCCTAAGGCGATGCCTTTGATCCCAAGCTGAAGCACTGATACAAGCAAATAATTGATAGGGACATGAAAAAGAATCGACAAAGCAGCACTATATGTGAGAGGAAGTGTTATAGATTGGCTTCGAAGATAAATCCTCAAAGGGTGTAAGAATGATTGAGCAATGAGATCAGGAAGAGAATAAAGTATGTAAGATTGTGCTTCAACTGCTATATCCTCTTGTTGACCACAAAGTAACAAAATTTTCTTCATATTGAGCCATAGAAATGATATAAAGATTGAAACTAGAAGAAGCAATAGCGTTGTTCTTTGCATAGCAAGGCCTAAAAGTTTAAACCTTTTGGCTCCAAAGGCTTGACCACAAATTGGTTCCATTCCCATGGCAAGGCCAGAAAGAAGTGAATAACCAGTGATGTTGGCAAAACCAATGGCTAAAGCACCACCAGCTAGAGAAAGTTGACCAAGGTGACCAAGGAAGAACATGGAGATAATGGAACGAGAGTAGAGTAATAAGCCAGTTAAGATCATAGGTAATGAAATATTTGCTATGCATTTTGCTTCTTGAAGGGCCACAATAAAATGACTCTTGTGGTGGGGTTTTGGTCCTTGTTGTTGTTGTTCTGATGTTGGAGATTTTGGTATCAAAGGTGTGAACATGTCGGAAGAAGGGTTCTTTGTTGTTTTGGTTATGCATGTATTAGAGGTAGATGATGATGATGATAACTTGTACATGGCTTGGACAATTCTATTCACAGAGAAAGAGAGAGAACGTGTTTTGTGTATAAACCACTAAACTTTTGGGAAATTGTGTTTTGCAAGAGTGGAGAAGGATTTAAAAAGGGGAGGGTTTCAGTTAATAGTTTTTTGTTTGTTTTTAAAACGTTTTTTTTGTTTGTAACTAATAAGAGAAATAACTTATTTTTTAATTTAGTTATGGATGAAAAAATAATTTGGTAATAATGTGAGTATAATTAGTTGGGATAGAGTTGACAGAATCTTAGAGCTTACATTTATAAATAAATTGCTCTGTTTATTTATTTTTTATTTTCAATTACAATCGTCTTTTTATGACCGACCATACATCATCATATGGGCCTGCAAACTCAGAAAGGTGTTAGAGGTGAAGGTGAAAGCGCACTAGCTTTTCAAGAAATATAAGAGAATATGTCACATTGGTAAGATATAGTATTTCTAATAGGATTTAAAATGTATATATTGACGGTATAAAGTTTTTTATATTATTAGTAAATTATCTATTGTTGATTTGTTAATCATTATTATTAACTATCAAACAAAAGTAATACAAATCATTTATAGATGATGTATTGACTATGTAAAAAACTTTTCATTATCGATGCATACATCTTAAAATCTTTCTAATGTTTGAGGGTGAATGTAAAGTCTTTAAATGCTATAGATTCTTATAAAAGTACATTTTCCGAGAGAATAAGCTTATAAAGCTTTGATTTTATTGTATTTTGTTACATATTCAAAAGTGTAAACTCCTTAATAAGTAAAAGTTTGATCAAAGGTGAATATGTGACGATTTTTAGAGAGGATGACAAAGACATTAAGAGGTGGGCAATGTGAAACTATCAGACCTCAAAACAAAGAGTATCTCAACCATTTTTTGCCTTGTCCTAGATTAGTGAAGTTTTTTAGGTTTCTAGTGTCACAAAGAAGATAATATATTCTTCGAGCCCTTTTATCACAACACTTTTTTAGTGTCATGTAATAATGTGTGTTGTTTGTAATTACTAGTCAAATATAATTGTACAATATATATTATGCTTTGTATCGAAAGTTGAATTTTTCCTACATCAATACTTTGTAAATATATAAATTAACGTATATGTTATGTCTTATAGTGATTCACTATACTATAATTGTGTTTTGTAGCATTACAATTTTTTCTATTATTTTAAATGAGCAATTTTGTAATATAGAAATTACGTTTTTTAAATTATTTTTTATTCTTTAGTTATAGTTTGACTTTATATTGTAGTATAGATACACAATTTTAAAAATTACTATGTTTTATTAAATATTTTATATTTTTTGTACATATTTACTATTTTTCACATTTGTCCCTATTAAAAGCTTTTTATATCTCTATTATTATTATTTTTGTTTCAATAAGACTGTTAATTATGAGAAATATTAAATAAATGAAAGTTATGATCCTATAATAATTTTTTAAACATAGAAAAATATCCATTTTAATGATATGTACAATCTAATTAAAAGTATCTTATATAAGTCCAGAAAGTACTCAGAATCCACAAATTCAACTAAATAAAAGGTCAAATGAGTAATAACCACAAAATGATTTAAAGGGCATTAATTAACTATTTAATTACTGTACTTCAGTTGTCGTCGTTGAAGTAGATTACATTAAGTCGTTTTTAAGTTAAATTCATTGAACGGGTACATAGCATGAAGAAAATGTTGATATTGGTGTCTGCACAATAGTTATCTGGTATCTTCATTAACCTTATATTCTCCTACTAAATTCTTCTATTAATCTTTCTATCAATAAAAAAATGACACACATAATTTATAAATTATTTATTAATAAATAAAATATCATCTTATGACATTTATCACTTTCTTGTATATATAAAAATTAGTAAAATAACATATCATTTTCCCTACTATTTTACATCGTGTCACATATGTTTATTGATTTAGTGAAAATGTCTCATCTCTTTTAAAAACATATATTACTGCTGCTATTTTGGCTAATATTATAATTAGTCCCAAACAATATATCTATATTTAAAACATAATTAAGGGACAAATATATAATTGAACATATATAATTTTATATTCTAATTATGCCCTTTATTATATCAAATGTTTTTATATTTGTCTTTATAACATACAACTTACTAATAATTATGTAACACACATTGCAAATAATTTTATAACATACATGTTATATAAAATATGAAAAGGAAGAGAATTTAATTGGATTTGATATATTTCCTTAACCCAAAATTCTACTATGTGAATAATTATTTGAAATTCTACTATGTAGATTCCAAAAATATATTGGGTGAAGTTGGAAACTTTGAAAGAAAGTAATGTACATATATATATATATATATACGGGTCAATAAATATGAAATAACAAAGTAGAATATAATGCTATAAGATATGTTTGTTTATTAATGTTGTGCTGTCAGAATTAATATCCTTCTATTATGAATCTCCATGGTACCATAAACATTTATTTATAAAATGAGGTTTGGTTCTTTCTGTCGTCCAAAACCTAATTGTATATTTGATTATTTTTTTGGTGAAGTTTGTATATTTGATTTAATTCATAATATATATCACCCTCAACCAGTCATTTTAATTAATAAACTAGTCTTCATGTGAGTATGATATAATACTTATATTATATATCCAATTCAATTTATCAAAATAAATTTCTTTATGTAAATTTTCATATTTTTTAAAATGACATATTAAAAATTCGAATTTCGAATAATTATTCATAATATTATTAACTATTTAATCATTTTAATAATTGAATTACATGTTATAAATAATAATATTTATATTTATTATAAAATATAACTTAATAGTATATAATTTAATTAGTAAATAATCAATTGAAACAATGTACCACCAATATTACTCTGATGGATATGGTCATCATCTGCTATTAATAACTCTCTCTCTCTCTATCTCTATATATATATATATATCAAATTGTGAAAACTAAAACACCCATTTGGATACAGTAAACGGTAATTTAATTAACTAATAACATAAGCCTAAAGGGATATGCCTTATGCTAATTGAATAAGATTAGAGGCCACTATTAATGACTTATTATTTATTTTTTTCTCCTTTCAATTAGGCAAGTTGCAATTGATGATAATTGCTGTTTTTTCTCCCAATTAATCAAACAAACGAACCCCACTGAACAATAATTTTTTAGTTTTTCTAAGTTTTAAAATCATGTGTAGCCAAGAATGTTAAAACTAAACAATGACATAACTTAAGTCAGAAAATAACCACCAAAGAGATAAGAATGATTTAAGATAATATTTAGTGTGTTAAAAAGATTCATACATTCTTTCAAATTCTTTTATATCATTAATAACTTATATAACAAGTAATATTTTATCTATTAATGATTGATTTATAAATGAAATATATTACCTTCTACATTATATGAATTGAAAAACAATATACGGAGAAACATCTATTGGATTTATGAACGGATCAAGATAAAAAAAATTAGAATAGATATCTAATAAGGTCATGGTATGGAGTCTAGATCTTCTCCTAGTACTAGGTTAGAATGACAGAGAACAAGTATATTTTTTAAAAGTAATATTTTAACTAAATTAATTCAAGAAGAAATGGCAAGAATCATGTCATATTTTCTTCTTCCTCATCAAACATATGCCCCATTGTTAGATAGGGAGATGTGGGTTTTCTCTTTCCCCTCTTCCTCTTCACCAAAATGGACAGATCTATATATAGAGAGGGAGAGAGAAATTGATATATGTATGCCTAGGTTTTGTGCAAAAAAATGTTAGTTTGTTGGGTTGAGAATGACACTGGTGTTTTAAATTGTATTTTGGGTTGTGATTATGGTTATTGTGGTGCAGTTATTGTGTTTGTTGTGATACAGATTGCAGTCATTGCAATATGAATTATTTTTTGAGCAAAAAAATATGTTTAAAACTATGTAGTTTGATACAGCTCGATGGAGTTACGTTGCCGTCTGATGCGACTCAAATGCAGTCCGACGTAGTTGCATTGTAACCCTATGTAATTGCATCGCTATGACTCAGTATCATAACACAATTGTGGTGTATTGTGGTTGTGACAGTCACTACAACTATAATATTGTTATCGTACCGCATGATGTGATATACAATCTGAATAACTGATTGAGACCTAAAAGGCAAACAAAGCTTTCTTTAATTTTTCAAGATTAGCTACCTGGTCTAACAATGGAGGCTGAGGTTGAAGATAAAAATAACGTGATTTTTGGCATTTCTTCTTGAATTAAATTATTTAAAATATTATTTTTGTATTTTAAATTCCATGGTTTGTGGTTTTTAATTTAAAATGAAAGAGACAAGAGTGGTCAAAGTAATGCTAGGAGCCTAGGACGGTGTCAAAGTGTCAATGACATGGCCATGACAACCATCGTATACGACTTTTCTTTGTCTTCCGGTAACGTGTGTCATGCGCGGTGGACACACTAAAATTTCAAACACTCAATTCTGAAAAGGAAATAATAATAATAAAAAAGACCGAGATGCACTAACAGAACACTTCGATATTTTTAACGTGCAAAAGGGAACTCACTTGCCTTATATATATATATATCCACGTGTCTATATAATTTAATGAAGGGAAGTTTTAATATTTGTTTAGCCACATTTTTTTAGTTAGAAAAGTAGTTTCATAATAGAAATCGATGTATTTGTGAAATTCAAGTGCATCATAAACTTTCAGTCCAAACTTATCAATTTTTAAGTAACTTAAAACGTGTTTTATCAAACATATTAGAGGGACACTTTAGTATTATAATAAGAAGGTTTGGTTCCGTGGCATTTTATAGTTTAATGTATGCTAATTTAAACCATTCATTTCAGTGGTTTGTTGAGATATTTGTATGTTATTAAAAAAAACGTCATATATAGTATGAAATGAGGGTGAGACCCTTGATATCTTAAATTGTTAGCCACATTCCTCATTAACAAATTATAGTTTAGTTTTGTATGTCACAAATAAGTGATTAATTATTAAATATCATATTTTAAGTATTCGAATAACGAAATTTCGCTTACAACTATGAGAAGATATTTCATCTTGTTTCTAATGACAATTGCATTGACGAGTGCTTTGTTCTAGACTTTTCTCCGTTTTATTCCTTAATCCTTGTCTTATTATATTCTCTTATCAAATTAAATTATTGTATACATATAAAAATAAAAAAATAGCATGTGTTATACTTTACCAATTACTTTTTTTGGTTATTAACTTATAAAGACAACTTTACCAATTACTTTGGTAAATGATATGTATATGATTTTTACTTAAAAGTCAACTACAAGTAATACTTAAATGTTAGATTGAAAAATAATGCTCTAGTTGTGTAAGAGATTATAAATTGTTAATTTCACTTTAACAAGTACGTATATAATATGTCATTTTTCACATTCTTAATTTTCGTTTTGATATACTATCGTTATCTTAATTCGGATTTAATACTTTTCCTTAATCCCAATTAACTTAAGTAGTATATGTATGAGCACAGAACCTAAATTCGTTATACCAAATGTTTTGATGAGTGCATAGCTATGCATGTATTGTTCCATTTGTAAATATGGAAATATGCATGTATCAGTGTATGCTTTATTTAGCATCAAGTTTATACGCAAATTAAGGAATCAAATCGTATTTAACCTTAATAAGTTCCCTGATATATTTGCTAAGTTCTTTACCATAATAATAACAATCATGCATATGTTTTGTGGTTAACCGACTCCACTATCAATATCAAAGAAACTTAACACTATTGTTTTAACGTGTGAACATATTTTTAAATTTGAATAAAATGATTAAAGGTTGTTTCAACGTTGACTTAGAAGTTTGATATGTACATGGCACTATATGCGGTAGTTAGCAACTCTTAGTCAAAATATATTTGCCATCCCAAGCACTATCAGAAGAATATATAGAGCTATAGTTAGTAGAGAAGTCATAATTATTATTCTAGAAACCTTGTAATGTCCTCTCTTTGACACTTTGACTATTTTGGTTCTTAATTCCATTGCTGAAGTAAATGTATGTCAAACTTTGTTGAAAGGAAATGATAATTAAATTCTAATGGGGGATCTGGTGTACACTAAAGTATGATACTTTATGGTTTATTTGTCATTTATTTTGATTTGTAAAAAATATCAAGTTATTTAATATTTGAATTAAGTAACTTTAAATTGCATTTGTTTAGCCAATCAAAATAAGTAGACATGAAATAACACTTCTAATGGAAAATTTGTTGCTATCCCATTGTACTAAGCTCGAGTGATTAAGTTACAAAATGTAAATAGTGAGTGAATGAGTCACTCCAATGTGGCAAGACCAGATTTAGAAACAATTGGGGTTCACAGTTTTAATCATATTAAACACAATTAAATTGGAATACTTGGACAAATGAACTGTTCCCTAAAACATAGTAGAACAACATTACATTAGTATTTTGCTTTAACCCGCTAAAAAAAAAATATTTCTTCAATATAATTATACATATTTTCTAAATATATATATGTTTATATAATTATATTTTTGTTTTTCGAATATTGTCATGTTTTTTGTTAATTACTTCTAATGCATTAGCATTATATTGATAATTTAAGTTAATTTTGACTTTTCTTCCTGTATAGGATATTAGGATAGTACCAAGTACCAACACAAGAAAGTAAAAATGTTGCAAATATTAGATATAAATAAAGGAAATAAGAAAACCATTGAAGTACGTATTGTACATTGCACGGAAAATATTACTTCTAAAAAATATATTGTAGGTTGTTCTTCCATTATATTTCATTGTATCAAATTTATGTAACAGCTATAATCTTTCAAGCATGAAAACTCTTATTTTAATAAATTTAAATATTTGTTTTTACTGCTAAATTTATATACTGAAAAATATTGCTAAAATTATTTTTATTTCTAATAAAAGTATCCACAATCAAATTCAAATATTTGTTCATTTTGATCAATAATATCTCTTTTATATTTTGAAAATGATATCTATCTTTTAAATTATGAAAATGATATCACCTAGTAACACCTAATTATTTAAAAAATGTTATTGGAATTAAAATAATAATTTATCATTTAATCTGCATATATAATCTATAATATATATGTATATATATACACACACAATTGTAGGTCAAATTTTAGTTTGGGAACAATTCCAGATTGTTAAGGTTTGAAGATAAATTAAAACCTTAAAATTTTATATGCAGTTGATATCCACATTCATTCCATTGTTACCGAATTCTAATTCAAATTTATATATTTATGATTAATCTATCCCAATATAGAAGGAAAACTTTAAACTTTTGTTATAGCCTTTTGCAATTAATTTTAACTTTTATTTATTCAATAACTTAAAAACTTAAATAGTTCAGAGTAAAATATTTTAAGATTCCTAATTCAAATATTTTTATTAACATACAATTCGATTAAATTATTTTTGTTAGCGAGTGCTGATGTTTAACATTGAGTAAAGTGGATTAGGGTTAGTATTATCCAATCCGCTGATGTTTAGCTTTATCCATAATGTTAGGATTTTTTACTTGCTATCACTACTTTAAAATAAATAAATATATCTACCACCATAAATATATTGTTCCCAAAAATATATAGTCTAGAAGATAATTTTTTTTTTAAAATTACTCTATTTATCCACATTATTCGTATAAGATTGAGTAAAGTGGATTAGGATTAGTATTATAATCTGTTCAAATATTATCTTCTCTTCTAAAAGATGAAGCCAATTAGTTAGTTAAGTGGATAGACTCAAATCTAACTTGATGGTTACTATAAATATCACCCATTCCACCTTTTCGTCTCATCTCATAATCTTAAAGTTTCTTTCATTGATATCGTGTGTGTTTTAGTCATGGCTGGAGGTTCCATTGCCAATGGTGTTAAGGGAAAAGACTACCATGGAAAACTTACCTTTAGGGTCTTCATAACTTGTGTGGTTGCTGCATTTGGAGGCTTGATCTTTGGGTATGATCTTGGGATTTCAGGTATATACGTATATATTTATTTAAGTGTGTTATTCATGTGCAATATGTGTATGTTTGTTGTGAAATACATGATATGAATATAATACATTACAGGTGGAGTTACATCAATGGATCCTTTCCTGAAGAAATTCTTTCCAGATGTGTATGAAAAAGAGAATAACATAAGGCCTTGTACTCACCAATACTGCAAATTCGACAGTGAAGTATTGACATTGTTCACTTCGTCTTTGTATCTGGCTGCTCTTGTTTCATCACTTTGCTCATCCACCATAACTAGAGTCTTTGGAAGGCGTCTTACAATGATTTCTGGTGGTATATTCTTTCTCGCTGGTGCACTCTTGAATGCTTTTGCTGAAAATATTTGGATGCTTATTGTTGGTCGCATGTTACTCGGTTTCGGAATTGGATGTGCCAATCAGGTAATATCATCATCATCATCATCTTATACTATTTGGTATATAATATGTTTTTGTTTCAATATATAGGTTTTAATGAATGTTGCAAATTTTGTTTTGTTTTTTACAGTCTGTGCCAATCTATGTTTCTGAGGTTGCACCCTACAAATATAGAGGAGCTCTTAACATGATGTTCCAATTTGCAATCACTATAGGCATCTTTGTAGCCAACATCCTCAATTACTTCTTCTCCCAGATGAAGAATGGAGAAGGGTGGCGCTATAGCTTGGGTTTTGCAGGAGTCCCTGCCATAATGATCATCATTGGTGCATTGTTTCTACCTGATTCACCAAGCTCCTTGATTGAGCGTGGCCAAGAAGACAAAGCCATGCAAGAATTGATTAAAATCCGAGGAACACCGGAGGTTGGTGAGGAGTTTAAAGATCTTGTTGCAGCGAGTGAAGCCTCACGTGCTGTGAAACACCCATGGCGGGCTATTTTTAATAAGCAATATAGGCCTCAACTCACGTTCGCTATAGCCATTCCCTTCTTTCAGCAACTCACTGGCATGAATGTTATTACATTTTATGCTCCTGTTTTGTTCAAAACTATTGGTTTTGGTGCCACTGCTTCTCTTATGTCTGCTATGATTACTGGAGGTTGTAATGCACTAGCCACCCTTGTCTCAATTGCTTTGGTTGATAAGGTTGGAAGACGTAAACTTTTCTTAGAAGGTGGTATACAAATGTTTATTTGTCAGGTATGCTGATATCGATACATTGATTGGAACATTAAAATATGTTAGAAATAACTCATTTTCCTTATTAAATTTACCTTGTTTCTTGTTCTGAATGAATATTTAATGGGTGGTATATGCATACATGCAGATTGTGATAACAATAGCCATAGCAATTAAATTTGGAGTAAATGGAAATCCTTCTGCATTGTCCATGCAATATGCAGGATTTTTGGTTGGTTTCATATGCTTATATGTGATGGGATTTGCATGGTCATGGGGTCCACTAGGGTGGTTGGTACCAAGTGAGATTTTCCCACTTGAAATTCGATCAGCTGCTCAGAGTATCAATGTTTCTGTCAACATGATCTTCACCTTTGCAATTGCACAAATTTTCACCACAATGCTTTGTCACATGAAGTTTGGTTTATTCATATTCTTTGCATGCTTTGTGGTTATTATGAGCACTTTCATCTACAAGTTTTTACCAGAGACCAAAGGGGTTCCAATTGAAGAGATGAGCATTGTGTGGCAGAGTCATTCTTATTGGAAAAACTTTGTCAAATCTGTTGAAAAAGATGATCCTGAGAAATAGGTCGATTAGTTCTTTAGTTTTATTTATCCTCTTATTCTAATCATATTAGCTTAGTTACTATGCTTTGTTCCTCGTTTTTAGGAGTACTACTATTCTCAAGTGCATTGATTACAAATGTATATACTCTTTTAACCTTTTTCCCATGATTTGTTTTTAATTAAATTATTTGAATGATATCCATTGTTTTTAACTGATCGAAAGAATTATTTAGAAACCATGAAAAAAATACATCGCATAGAGTAAGATAAATCACACTTTAGTGTGTAATTTAGTGTTGTAATTGTTAATTAGTATCACTTAAGATATCCAGTATCCTTTGTATTTCTTAATTTAGTATCCACTTAATGATTTAATTCTCCCTTTCATCCGACTTTAGTTAACACATCCCATCCCATCCAATAATTTTAATCACAAATAACTAACAACTTTAATAAATTCAAATACTCTTTTTTTAGCGTTTTGATAGGGTATGTTGCCAATCCACATATTTATGATCCAACAATTTATTATCTGATGATATAAATTAAAATTTTAAAATATAAAATTTGTTATTAGTGATAATGAGGGATTAAAATATAGAAATAGCATGATTAAGTTTTCAGGATCATCTTGTTCAACAGATTTTGTCAGATGGAATATGAACATCCATCAATAAGTAAGATATACATCAAATGGAAAGGAACCCAGGATTTGCTCCTAGTTCTAGTTAATTTAATAAAAAATTGAATAGTTTAATAAAAATTGTTTGTATAGAAAACTTTGATTTTCAACTAATTAACACATTTATGTACCCACACAAAAAGTAATTTGGGTTTTCAAAAAACAAAATTTTAAATTAGATTAAATCAATATTATTAATGATATATCTCATTATGTTGATGCATAATTGGAAGGAAAAAATTATTAAACATTTACTACCAAGTTGTCTTCTTTGTTTTGTCTCTCTTCATGAGTTGCCTACTTTTGGCATATGTGACAGGACCACATGTCACACGATCAATTATGAGAATCATGATAATAAGGAAGGAATTAAGGACTTTGTGATATATCTCTTTGTTATCTTTTAGTCAAGGAGAACAGAAACAATTTTATTCACCTTAAATCAACTCCAATCATTACACAATAAAATCTCCTTATCAGTGACAAATAGATGAATTAGGAATTAGATTGATAAAAAAGGCATGCATCAATCAATACAATCTTCCTAATATATTAAATATTTCATTCTAATTAAAATTTATTATAAATGATAACACTAAAAAGTATTAATACATTTATCTTTAAATATTACGTTTTGTATTTGTCTTATACAAGTTTTTCTCTAGACTATTTTAAAAGGAAGAAAATTACCTTCTCAAAATCAGGTCATTCTTTTAAGAATGGTTTTTTTAGTTCTTTTAAGAAATACTTTCTTAATAAGTAATTTTTTTGAACTTTCGAAAAAAAATCAAAATTTAAATGTTTTATAAGTATGTAACATTTAAAGTTTTATGTATAAATATTTAAATATAGAACAACTTTTTAACATTAACCACACACATTATTTAAGCAAGTGCAACTAGGAATATTGGTATGTACAAGAATTAATTTAATAAAAATTAAAATGAGAGTGAGATACATGTACAAGAAAGTTAGAGTTAAAATAATTAAAGAGGTGAAAATTAAAGAACAAATATGGTTATAGTTTTTTTGGTGGATTAAATATTGATCTAAACTAATATACTCATACATATTTATTGTATATAATGTATGACTTTGAATTTATGATTATTAAAATTATTAATTGAATAAAATTTATTTAATTCATGATAGATTTGAATAAATTTAATTTATCTTGCAGTTTGATGAATGATTGAGGATAATTTTGAGGATGTCATTATCCCCCATAATACTATATATATAAATGTAGTTATATATAAGCCAGTTATAGCCTAAACTCTAAAAATGGAAGAGGCTTCTGTGAGTTTCCAAAGGGAAACAATGAAGGGTATTGAATTACCCGAAAGAAGAAATAGAAGAATGAAAGATATAATGCCTCTTGAACTTTATTGATATTGGAATTGATTGATTACAAAGTGAAACTAAACAAGAGTATTTATACAGAAAGGAAAAAGGGAGAACTTCCTAACTGAACTATAACTAACTTTAACTAACTTTTATTTACACATGTGGAAAATGTGAAAAAGA
>NC_032025.1:926547-973533 GCF_001865875.1 Lupinus angustifolius
GGCATATTTCCTTTGATTCATGGAGATGCCAGTTTTATTTCTAGCAATCTCAAAGCCTAGGAAGTACTTTAGATCTCCTAGGTCCTTTGTTTTGAAAGTTCTATCTAGCAACAACTTGATATTGTCAACTTCATTTATGTTATTTCCAGTGATTATGATGTCATCGACATATATAAGTATGGCTGTGATTAAATTCGTTGATGACCATTTTATAAACAGGGAATGATCCCCTTTGGCCTTATGATATCCTAGTTTTAAGAGAAATGTAGAGAGTTTGGCAAACCATTGCCTACTAGCTTGTTTTAAGCCATACAAAGATTTTTCTAATTTGCAAACTTGATTGGGCTTGGCAACCTGTAAACCTGGTGGAATAATCATGTATACTTCCTCTATTAAGTCACCATGTAGGAAAGCATTATTTACATCTAATTGTTTAAGAAACCAATTATGAATAGAAGCTAAGGATAGAAGAAGTCTTACAGTGGTGATTTTTGCCACAGGAGAGAAAGTTTCCAAATAATCCACTCCTTCAGTTTGAGTGTATCCCTTTGCAACTAACCTGGCTTTGTACCTTTCTATGCTACCATCTGCTTGATATTTTGTTTTAAAAACCCATTTGCATCCAATAGCTGTCTTATCAGGTGGTAAGTCAGTCAAGAGCCATGTATTATTTTCTTGTAATGCAGCAAGTTCTTTGGCAATAGCAGCTTGCCAATGTGTTGACTTAATTGCTTGAGAATAGGTTTTGAGTTCATTCTGGACAGTGAGGGATAAGGCTCTAGTTCTGGAATGTTTTGAAAATTTGGCATAGTCCAAGTAAGATGACAAAGGATACTTACTGTCATTGTTAGGGATGGTGCTCTTGTGTAAAAGGGCACAATGGTAGTCGTATAGGTATCTAGGTAATTTAGTAGTTCTACTACTTCTTCTAACAGGTGTATCATTATTTGAGTGAAGGTCCATGGATGGTTCATTGTGCTGAGAATGAGGGGAAATATGTAGGAGTGGTGTTGGTGAAGTTTGTGAACTAGGGGTATTCTCATGATTTTGTTCATTTTGAGGGGAAATAATAGGTTGAGTTTGGGAGGTAAAAACATCATCATAGATCATGTCCCTATTGTTTAAATCATCATTGTCAAAGTGTTCTTGGATAGTAGGTTTATTAGGGGATTTGTATGGGAAAACAGTTTCATAAAAGATAACATTCCTACTAGTATCCAGGGCCTTAGTGGTTAGGTCTAGGACAACAAAACCTTTTACCCCTTCTTTGTAACCAAGAAAAATACATTTATTTGCTCTATGATCTAATTTGGTTCTGTGGTGGGATTGGGTGCTAACAAAACACAGACTGCCAAATATTTTCAAGGTATGTAAATCTGGTTGCCTTTTGTATAGGATCTCATAGGGAGATCTTTTGTGTAATACAGGTGTTGGCAGAATGTTTATTATGTGAGTAGCATGCTTAACAGCATAAGGCCAGTAGATTTTGGGCAAATTGCTCTGTATTAGAAGAGCCCTTGCTACATTCAAGAGATGTTGGTGTTTTCTCTCTACCACTCCATTTTGTTGTGGAGTTTAGGTGCAAGAGGTTTGATGAAGCATACCTCTTGCAGAATAAAAGGCCTTCATAGCAAACTCAGGGCCATTGTCACTTCTAATGACTTTGATTTTGGCACAAAACTGTGTGTCAATCATGTGAACAAAACCTTGTAAAATTCCACTGGTTTCTGCTTTAGTTTTCATTAAATAGGTCCAAGTGAATCTAGCATAGTCATCTACAATAGTTAAAAAGTATTTGTGGCCATGTATAGAAGTAATGGACAAAGGTCCCCATATGTCAACATGCACAAGATCAAAGCATTTTAAAGATTGTGTATGACTTAAGGGAAAAGGTAATTTCTTTTGTTTTGATTGATGACAAACATCACATATATGGTTCTTATCAAAAGAAACAAAGGGAAATTCAGTCTTTATTGTATCCATACAGATATAAGATGGATGTCCTAGCCTATAATGTCAAAGGTTGGAATCAAGGACATTAGGCAGGTTGGCAACAGAAATGTTAATATGGTGATTGAATTTAGGTGTCTTCAACACATATAACCCACTGGATAGCCTAGCTGTACCAATCCTCTTCAGGGAATTCTTCTCCTGTATTAGACAGGATGAAGTATCAAATGATAGAATGCAAGAGGATTTGGTAGTTAATTTTGGTATAGACAGCAAGTTGTATTTAAAGGTTGGCAAGTATAATACATCATGGATGGTGAGGTTGTGAGTTATAATCACAGTTCCTGATATAGATGAAACTACCTCATTTCCATTTGGTAATTTGACACTTATAGGCACAATTTGTTTATATGTGAAAAAATTTGTTAGGCTAGAGTTTATGTGGTCTGTTGCTCCACTATCCAATATCCAAGATATGAATTGAAAGCTAGATTTAGAGATACCTGGAATTTGTTCATCATGGGATATTGATGTTGCTGATAGAGCATTGGTGTGAGCATTTTTAGTTTGTTGATCAAGTTTTGGAGTACTAACTCCTGTTTGCATTTGCAACATATCCACCATTCCTTGATATTGATGCTTGCTAAGGCCAAAGACAGTGTCATTTGCAATATAGTAAGGAGACATCCCCCATAATACTATATATATAAATGTAGTTATATATAAGCCAGTTATAGCCTAAACTCTAAAAATGGAAGAGGCTTCTGTGAGTTTCCAAAGGGAAACAATGAAGGGTATTGAATTACCCGAAAGAAGAAAATAGAAGAATGAAAGATATAATGCCTCTTGAACTTTATTGATATTGGAATTGATTGATTACAAAGTGAAACTAAACAAGAGTATTTATACAGAAAGGAAAAAGAGAGAACTTCCTAACTGAACTATAACTAACTTTAACTAACTTTTATTTACACATGTGGAAAATGTGAAAAAGAGTGCCAAAGAGAGATAGCAATCTCATGCCACTGTTTCTGGTTTCTCATGCCACTGTTTCTGGTTTTATAATGTATTGATGGAAGAACACTGTTGTGTGTGTTCTGAATTAATCAACCTATCTTCAATAGCTGGACATTTTGCAGCATCATTTCTGTATGCAATGTGTGAAGTGATTTCCTCATTATTTATAACCATGGCAGCAATCTGAACTTCTCTTCCTATAGCAGCAACATCTTTAATCAATTCTTCTGCATTGATAATTTTGTCCTGCATAATAAAATCATAGTTAGATTTGTGAATTGATAAAGAGTTAGCAAGGTGTGGCACATCATGGCCCTTACTTGGCACATGAGCACCATCAACCTTGACCAACAAGTTAACTTGCTTGGATGGCAAGTTAACTTGCTTGGATACATTGTTTTGCTGGATTATGATGTTGTTTGATATAAACTAGAATACTAAAGTTGAAGAAATAAGTCTTTCCTTCTCCTCAATTAATGTTAATGATATCACTTCATGTTCATGGTTTGTTGATGGGATATTTTAACGGTTTTGTTATTCATTCTCCTTAACTATCATTCACAAAAATGGTTTGAATGAAATTATTTATAATCAATATACTGATATATATTAATATATGTAGGCAATTAATAATGGACTTTGTTGTCTACTACCTTTGGTACAAAAAGGTTAATTCGTATTCAAAAATGATAAATATATTTGGCATTCTAATAAAATATGAATATTTAGGGTAAACATTAGCAAAAATGTATAATATATATAAAAGCTCTCCCACATAGAACAAAGCAGTCGAAAAATATTAAGCTACTTGAAAGAGCTAGGAACATCAAAGTAGGGAGGACTCAAATGATTTCTTCTTAATTGATTTATTTAAGCTAAGAAGAAGGTCCTAATCAATAAAAAGGATAACGGTGTTTGCTTGTGAGATTATGTATCACAAGGTCCCGTTCTCTTACTAAAGAAATATAATGATTTAGTCTTTTTTACTATAGAAGAGATATACTTGATCACCATTTCAATACGAGCCATACTCGTATTACGGAAGAGAGTAATTATGAAAAATCATTAAAAAATTAAAGGACAATAATATTTATATTCTTTAATTTATATTAAAGTTATATTTTTAATTTTAAAAATACATTAAAAATAGAAGGAAATGAACCCAAATAAGTTTACATATAAAGCCCTGTCAATAACGAAGCTTGTTATGTGTTCCTACAAACTTCTGTGTTTAATAATAGCAATATTTTCAAAATGTCTTACATATAAAATTTAGACCATTAACACTCTTTCTTTGCCGTTTGGTATATACACTTATAATATATTGATAGTGTATAAATATTACACTCTTTATTTACCATTGTGATATATTTTTGGGTTTTACAATAATTAAGATAATTAATATTTTCTTGGTTTGCAATAAGTTTCAAAATGCATATACTCTTAGTTTTCTTAAAGATATTGGTTATAAACCCCAAAAATTATATTTATTAGAAAATTAAACTCACCATTTTCTCATAGATATACCACTTTTCAGTAAAAATATACCTTTGTGGTTCCATAATCATTGCAGAAGGACAAAGAAAAAAATAGAAGGAACAAGTTGAAGAGACATAAAATACACGGTAAAAAACACTAATATATACTCAATTACTAAAGAGTATAATATTTAAACTTTTGTACACAACAACTATATATTATATATCATTTATTTAGAATAATTTTTTTTAATAATAATTAAATACGAATGATGAATAATATAATAATATATAAAATTCATACATTATTAGTACATATATATTTTTCCTTGTTATTAAATAAGATTTTAAAGAACAATTTGTATTATTATTTGAATTCGTAATGTTCTTGTAAGCTACTTGAACACCATTGGAGTCTCAAGTACGATCATCCCAAGGTGTTACACCGCTAATGAAGGTTGGACACAAGTTAGGTACTATTCTTGCACAGATTGGTATTTAGTGTTATTATCTCATAAAGTGTGTCATTTCATATGTAATTGTTAGTGATTGGTTGAAAAAATATATTTAAATTAAAATTTTAATAATTAATTATTTTTATGATCAATCACAAGTAATGACACATAAAGTGATACACTGTTTTAGGACAACATATATCCACCCTTTCTAAGCAGAGGCCAAACATAGAATAGACTTCATAAACAGTGAAAAATAAGTTGGAGTAATTTAGGTGCCATTTTAAATGGGCTATATGGGTGAGGAACAAGGATCTTATATATTCCAAAAAAAATGTCTCGATTCATTGCACTAATAATAGTGAAATAAAAATAAGAAATATAAAAGTATTTAAAAATTCTAATTGACATAACAATTTTAAATTTGGTTTCTACACTATATTTTAAATATTCTTGTTTTTGGAGATAAACCTTTCCAAGAGAGTATTGGGATCGAGATGATGACCTAAATGTAATCGATACTAAGATGTTAATGTCACTCTCAACCTTTTCATTATCTTGTCAAATTAAATAGTTGATTTAGTGTATGTGTAATTTTCTTTTTCCGTATAGTATATGGGAATATATCTTCTGTCATATAATTTGTGTTACTTCATGTGTCATAATGTATGATTAATCAGAAAAATATTTAATAATTAAATTTTAATTTAAATACATTTTTCAATCAATTATAATCTCATGACATATAGAATGATACACCTGATTTTTACTCTATACTATGTAGTACACATCTAATTATTTTGGATTGGAAGTATTAAATTTAGTTATTTGTAGATCAAGTTTTGAACAATATATTTGATGTTATATGTATTTATTATTTTCTCTTATTTGATTTTTTCTATTTATTTATAATGTTTGTAATTTTGTATAAACAAAGGATATCGTGTGTGGTTTGAAAACATGTCCTGTTCATGTAAGGGCCTTACATAGATATTGGGCCAGACTCATCCCTGTTGGAGGAGTTTGCTAAACTGGCCGGTTGCTTGTTACTTACTATTATTTATAGAGTAAATAACGATTTCAATCTCTAATATTTTTTGATTTTATTAGGTTGGTCCCTTAAAAATTGAAAAATATATAATAGCTTCCAAATTTTTTAAACGTGAGTCAAATTAGTCTTCATCAAGTGTTGTAAAATATGTTAAAAATCACTACTTTACACACATTTGAAATTTTTGGGAACCATTTTAGTTTTTTCAATTTTTGAGAGAGCATTTTGATAAAATCGAAAAATATGAAGGACTGAAATGAATATTCATTCTTATTTAAAAGAGTTCTTTAACTATCGATAATGAGTATACAAAACTGTTAACCAAATATCAACTTTAAGTTGGTATATTATTATAAGATTTTATTGGATTTACAAATATCAAGGTTAAAAATAAAATTCTTGCAAATAATATTATTAGAAAAAAGAAATCAGTTTATTATTCATATGTCATATACAAAAATCCTCAAATAACTATTAATGAACAGACATTAAAAAAATATATTTACCTATGTAATGACAACTAAGGAATTGAATTTTAAAGAAAAAAATTCATGGTGACATTATTGCGTTACTTAATTAATATGTGAAACAAATAAAATAGTCAAATTAATAGTGTATTATTATTATTATTATTTATAAACAAGTTAATGGTATAATATTTAATACAAGAAACCGAAGAGTATTAATATTGTTTAGGTAACTTAAAAAGTAAATAAATATTTTGCAAACAATAAAAATAAAAATAAATAAACGCATCTTAGTTAATATTTCATCTTTTCAATTGAAACAACTACTTGTTATTGATTGTTCCGTTCATATTTATATGTCATATCACAACAAATATATCCCATAAAAAAGATAACTATTGATTTACATGATGTTTATTGTGCTTTTTCTATTTATCATTCTCTGTATCTAATCATTGTTTTTTATCAAAAACATATTAAATAAGAGTAAACATGGAAAAATAGCAACCAATCCACTCTTGAGCTTCTAAATGGAACAAATTAATAAGAATTTTATTCTAAATAGTCAAATAAATAACAACTTATGTAATGTATCAGGAATCTTAAATGAATTTGTTGCACCTTAATAATTATTCTATTTTTCTTCCGAAACTGCATTGATGAAATTAATTTAATATGGTTACACAAATCGACAAGATGATATAGTGGTTGAGTAAAACTAGATTATTATATTATATAAAGAGTAGAATATTTATATATTGTAGTATAAAAATTTATACATAGTTAATATATTATTTACTATTCATTTGTATTAATTTTTTAAATAATCAATATAATAAAAAGTGAATGATAAATAATAAGGTAACAATATATAAAACTCTTATATGATAACATAATTTTTTCTTCTTATATTAATATCAAAATCAAAGTTTAACCCAAATAACTACACTTATTGGAAATAGACAACCACATTATATAAAAGATGATTAATCACCCTTCTAAAAGGCAAGGATACCACCGCAAAGAAAAAACACTAATGAGTGTAAAGTTTAGGAAAAAGTTATTTGTAAAATTGGGAAGCATGTGTGATCCAAAAGTGTTTCTCATATAGTAATAAAATAAATTTTGTGCACTAGTTCTTATCTTAAGGGTAATATTTAATATATTTTCAGATGAAGATTTATATATAAACAATGTATCATCCACTATTTATTTTTATTTTTCCTTAAAGAATTAATAATAATTAAATATGTATAATATATAATATACTAATAACATATAAAACTTTTATATTATTAATGCAAATATGTCTTTATATTATTTTAACATTGATTTTAAATCATTTATTATTTTAAATTCTAGAAGTCTCTACTTAAAAAACCAATAATTTAGCATTTAAAAAATAAAATATTTAAAAAATATTGTACCTTGATACGTTTTAGTTAATCTACTTAAATTAACTCTTTTTTCACTTAGATTTTGAACGAAAAAATTAATTAAAATCTGAAAAACTAACAGCTAAAAATTTATTACCACATATAATCAATCAAAGTGAAAATATTTGAAACTTAATTCAAAATTTTCACTAACTTATTTTTCATCATATAATCCCATTCAAAAGTTTTTTCATAACACACATTCACTCCATCCATTGTGGCCTCCTATAGATTTCACATACACAAATCCAAAAGGGAAAAAATAATGAAATACAAAAAAGTTAATTTAATTGAAATTAAATAAAACAATGGAAAATAAGCAAGTGAAAAGGAAATAAAGGTATATAGTGTATTTTGTTATTTTTTTGTGTGTGAATAAAAGTAGCAAATTTTAGCTTATAGTGATTCTGAGGTGATCCTAAACTAACGAAAAAAGCGGAAGATCATGCAAACTTACACTTAAAAGTTGATCACTTTTTCATCAGTAATGGTCCCTACCCACTAGTCATGCTATGCTCTCTTCAACTTCTTCTTCTTCTTCTTCATGGATTCTTCGCCGACCACTTTACTCACCAATCTCCTTGTTTTCAACAATACCATTCAACAAGGTTATCCCCACTATTCATTTCACAACCTTGATTTTTGTTTTCCAATTTTCACTTGTCATTTTCATCGAAAAATTTGATCTTTTTTCATGGGGTGGTGATTCTTAAGTTTTCTATTGATTAATTATTATTATTATTATTATTTTATATTTGTGGGTTCACATTGCAGAGTTGATGAGGAGCGTGCATGTGTATGAGGGAGGAAGGAAAGTAGAAAGAGAGTTTGTGTTTTCAGAGAATGGCTCCTCCTATGTGGAAATGAAGAAAGCTACCCCAATTCTTATTTTACTCAATAATTTTTGTGTTTCTCAGGTTTCTGAAGAGTATCAGAATGGAGTGTGGCATTGTATCTTTGCCTTTCACTCTAATCACATGCCTCAATTTTCAAACATTCCACCCTTGTTATTGGTCACAAGGTACATATCTATCTACCAAACCCAAATAGTCCTTGTTTATTAGTTAGTTAACCCTTTCAATGATGATACATGCGTTTTAACCAAAAAGCTTATTTTTGGTTACAATTTATAGCCAATGCGGATCCTCTAATCCTTCTCTTATGAGAAGGAAAGGTTAATTTTTTTGGACTTTTGGTATAAAATTGTAGGTCCTACCCAACTTATGATGGGTCACCCCATTATAAACGGTTTCTTTTTCCTCTCTCAGAATCTGAACAGTGCCCTCTCCAAGAGAGGGTCCATTTTTTTGTTTAATAACAGTTTAGTGTATTGGATTAGAGAAGTGTGGTAGTGGAGTAATGGTGAAAATGATGTAAAATCATTTCTAAAATATATCACTTTGTAACTCTTTTTGGTGCCTACTTTTTAATCACAACAAGCATAACAAAGTAAAGGGTTGATAGTTTGTTATCTGAACATGTTTATTCTAGATTTACTGTTTGTCCTCACTAATAAAAAAAGGTTACTGAGATTGACAAAGTTGTTGGTTGAAGCAAATGGTATTTGCTTTCACAGGAAAGTGTACATTAGATGTGTCTTTATGTGAAAACTAAAATGGCATTATTTTCCTACTTAACCAAACAACCAAAAATAGGGGATGCATTCATAGGGAATTTATAATGTTTTACGTATGTCCCTATCTCGTGTTGGAGATTCTTAATCTTAAACCTTTTTTAGATTGTTGAGAAGTATTTTTCATATAATGTCTCTGATCTCTGTTAATATCATTTTGTTTCTCTTCTTATCCAGAGTCAATGTAATTTGTTCACTTAACCATTGCTAACTTGGCATTCAAATTATATATTTCCTGTAATTGTCTGTTATATTTACGTGACTGGTTTAGTGAGACGCAGAGGAATAACGAGTACTGCCTAATTTACAATGTGAGAAGGGAAGGTGAATCAAGTGATAAAAGGAAGGGAACATGAATATATGCTTAGAATTTCTCTGTTTTATTTAGACTTTTAAAGAAGGGGAAGGAATTAGAGTGATTAGAAAATCCCCCCGAATTGAGGTCCGAACAAGTTGAAATTAAAAATGAAAATATTCTTAAACAATTTGAGGGAAAGGTATGTCTTACACTCTCTCTCATTCCATTTGCTCTGGGGTCTGTTTCGAAAAAGATTAAAGGGAGGGGATGTAGAAAACAACTATCTTTGAATAAGCTTACCCTCTCCTTCCATAATTATGTAGCTTGAACATCATTCGAATTTGGTATGACATGCAAATGTTCATATTATTGTCTTATCTTGTTATCTCAATTTTCTTGTATAGCTCATAAAACTTTGAGTAACTATAAGTTTTACAACTGTATAATGAGTGCTACAAACTAAGTTATCATATATCTAACTTGCCTTTCTTTTTCTTCTTCTTTAATTTTTAGAAATCCAAAGCTTCAGACAATTCCAAACTTGCATAATGATCTCCATATGATATACAATTTGGGCTGGAAGGCAAAAGAAAAGGATATACCACAAGGATCTTCAAGGGATGAATCGGAAGGAAATAGTAACGACCTCCAACCATCGCAAAGTGTCTTGCCCGTGCTTTACCAGGATCTCAATTGTCTTCCTTATGAAGAAGACGTGTCTGACTCTGAGTTTCAGGACAATGAGATGAATGATGAAAGCTTACCAGGTTTAGAGTCACTGCTCTCAGTAATAGACATAAAATATTTGTAACTAATTGATTTTTTCACGGTTCATTCTGCAGCTATGCTATTCAATCGACATAGTCTTTGAATTCGTTTGGTGAAATCCAGGCTTTACAGTGTCTCCTAGTTTCGACTGTCATGACAATATTGTTGTTGTAACTGAAGTCTATGGTTCTGAATATTTTGCAACTCAAATGCAGCAATCCTTTTTTATGATACATGCGAATTTTTTTTAGTTTTTTATCTTTTGATGTTTCTGTATTTTATTAGAATAATATTACTAACTACAGTCCTGTATATTGCATTGTTCCCAATTTTGAATGTATTGTCCATTTTGTTCCAGAAGTTTGGTCTTTGCTGTATGTAGTTCATTTCTTAAAATGTAATTATGAATACTTAAATTATTGTGCACTATGTTGCCAAATGATCTCTAGTCTACTAGCTCAGCCTGTACATTAATTCTCTTATGCGCGAAGCGTCCTAATGTTGAGTTAATCATGTCATTTATAAATATTTACATTTGACTGATTCGGTGAAAGGTTGCAGGTTTCACAGAGAAGAAAAAGAGGACACCTAGTGACCACATAGCAAAAATTGCTTTATCAGATTTGATCAAGTACTTCGATATGCCAATTGTAGAAGCATCGAGACATCTAAATGTCGGGCTTACTGTTCTAAAGAGAAAGTGCAGAGAATTTGGTATTCACCGCTGGCCTCATAGGAAAATTAAATCACTTGATAATCTCATTCATGATCTTCAGGTTCTTCTTTAATTCCCCCCTTTTTTGAACGCTTTCCCCCTTCCTTAATATGATGGCTATCACTCAGTTGCAAGGTACACGCATACTAAAATGAAGAAAACTTTTATCCACTTGCATCTACCTCTCGAAATTATATTTATTTATGAGCATTGGTGTAATTTTGAAGTGCCTAACCTGCATCTAGAAATATTATTATTTGAAATGTAATGACTAATGAGGTAATAAATGTCAACACATTTGAAGTTGGCATGGTTTAATTCCTGAGTCGTGTCATATGCCATTCACTTGAAAGTGCTGTTCATGATTGTTAAAAGTTCTTTGAAGCCCAATGCTTAGGGAAAGCTTATACATTTCAAACCATGGAAAAAACACTTTGAATTTTACCATAAAGAATTTGGTGAATGCATTATGCATGTTGAACTGTTGAAGTGCAGTTTGAAGCATTAACTGGGCTCTCAACCCAATGTTAGCTTATACTTTGGGTCATTCTATAGGTCATGTTATGGAATTTGACTTTGATTTACTCCAATCTTTAAAACTTTGAAGCAAAATAAATAAAATAAACAAAGTGGTTATGCAAGGGAGGAGGATTTCGGTCGTGTTGCTTCTTGTTGTATAGTGAATTGTAGTAGCTTAATTAGGAAAAAAAGAAGGGGAAAGCTATTTGAACACCCATGGCCAGAAAAGAATGATACGAAGATGAGGCATATCATATATTTTTCCATTATACTGTCTGATATTTTCAGTATGTTGGTCATACCTGATACATTCGATGTCTCGAGTTGGGTCTTGTAGATTCTTTCAATATTCGTTTGAAACTTAAACATTACATCATATATACTATTTGAGGTTTGCATGGATAGGTAACATTTGACATCAATGATAAATAACAAGTTTGGATAATAATACTTGTATATTTGTATTGTCTATTTTCTGAAGGCTGTTGCATGTGGTCTATACTCTATAAAACCTTTGCCTTTTGCTTTATTTGTTTTTAATTCTACTGATTACAAGCATATTTTGAGTTAAAATTCATTTGAACAACCTTATACTATTAAAGTTTTCCACACATTCACTGATTCATATCGTAGGAAGAGGCAAAACAGCAAGAATCAAAGGACAAGGCTGCAGCCATGGCTGTAACAGAAAGGAAAAGGATGCTGGAGAGTGAAAAAGAGAACATAGAGAAGAAACCCTTCATGGACATACAAACTGAGACCAAGAGATTCAGGCAGGATGTTTTCAAGAGAAGGCACAGAGCTAGAGCTAGTGAAAAGCGGAGTTCTACACCGGCCGCCGCCACTTAGCATCATCTTGCAAGTGGTAGATTATATTAAATTTAAAACCTATACAAGCTTAGCTTCTTATTTGTCATTTTGACCTCTACAAATTTACTTTGACATATATATGGATTTCTATGATAGTGAGCCTTGACAATAAGGAAGGTAAATGTAAAGCCTTGTAACTCAGAGGTCATCGGCGGAGTTAGTCTCTTCGCCTGTAGGGTTAAAGTTGTATACATCGATTCCCTCTCCGAGTACTTGGCGGACTTTATATGTATGTGGATTTGATATCTACTCAAGGCATGGAAGGAATTTATAGTATATTCTCTAAATTGTTGCTTCCTTTTTTGATTTATTTTATATGGAAGTGGAAACTGTTAGAAGCACAGTCAAAGTGAATAAGATATTTGAAAATTTAGGTGGTTTTAGTCAACAAGTAAGTATGATGTAAAAATCTAAGTATTTTCCTATGAATAATGTTACACCTTCCTTGATGCTTCTTAATATTAGAAGCAAGATATGATTGTTATCTCCATTTTCCATTAAAGTCAAAAGTGATATCTGCTTTAATTGATTTCATAGTTGAGGAATGTGGCATAATTGGCTTGGTGCATTTAAATTCTCTTCATCTACCAACTTTAATTGCTCAATAACTATGTCTATATTCAATTTTTGTTCAAGACCAGCACTTGTTTCCTTATCCTTTGAATTTGTTCCTCCAAATCCCAATTCTAACATCCACATTATGATATGACTAACTCTCCCGCGTAGGTTTTTCCGTAAGCAATACTAGAACCTGAGACTTTTCTTAAAGAAAATCAAGGTTTGGATCAAGAAGTGACATATTTATTTTCGCTGATTGTTGTCGATGTTATTTTGTTAGTGTTCTTTGGTAAAGAACAACCATAATGGTTGACATGGAAGAAGAAAGAATAGAGTTAATTAAGTGTTAACATTGATATCTCAGTAACCTTAGAGATATTGTTTATGCATGTCCATAGTTTAAAGTTCACCAATGTGGATGTTTTAATTTAATTTGATTTATTTATGAAATTTTGCACGTAAATGACTCTATGTCTTCTGCTCCTAGCTGTGAGGAGAATCATGCGTATGAGCTTGACAGTGCTGGATCTTTGGGAACATTAATCTTGAAAAGTTAACCTTTTAAGCAGATTATTATGAAATTCAGTTTTTTGGACATTGAAAAGTTGCTTATCAGTTTTACAATTAGTATGCCCAATGGAAAGTGCTTAGTGTTAGGAGAAGCAAGGGTGGGAACAATAAGTAGGAGGGTGTATTCTCAATTACATATGTTTGTCTCCGATAAAACCTGAAATTGTGCTAACTGTAATAAAAAAACATGTAAAATTTTAGAGGACTCGAAAAAAACTTTAAAACATTTCATTCTCTTTCACTTAATTCCCAAATAAGGGAAATATTTTCTAAAGTTATCTATTATCTACCCCTACAAAACAAGGTTCACAAAGTGTAATGGGTTGTTGATTATTTTGATGCTTCTGCCAAATTTTGGAAGAATGACTTATGTATGTATAATAACATGATGCACAGGTGATGCTAAATTGCTAATACAACATTTAAGTAATTTAAAGTAAAATATACAGGTCCAACTTTTAAATAGGAAAGCACAAACCTTATTTTTTGAACAGTGTAATATATTTGCAATGTTATAATACTATAAAGCTTTATATACACTCAATACATCATTCACTATTTATTTATATTATTTTTTAAGACTCGGCCGATGCATATATATTTTTCTCAAAATAGATAAATGAACGTATAAATAGAGTTGCTAGAAAAAAGAGCAACATTTAAATTCTTCTTCTCATGAAACAGGCAGTCAAGTTAGTAAAATATTGTCCACACCTTAACACGGCGTGTTCGATGACTTTAATTTCAACATATGTGTCTACTGTACTATGGTTCATTGTACCAGGGCATGCGTGTGTAAGGTTCTAGATATTATCAAGTGTCCCCGTCATTGGTGGTCCTAACCAATAAAATCTGTGTATTGATAAAGTAAAAATCACTTACACTATCAATACATTTTTAAATCCTAAGTTCTTTATAACAACAACATCATTTAACAAGTATCAGGATATAAATTTCTATAAATAAAGAAAACAAATAAAGAAATATCAAGTTGGATAGATTTGAGCAAATTGGGCAACATATTTATGCATGAAGATACAGTATAAAGTTTATTCATGTAGAAAAAAAGTTTACTTATAACTTATATGCTTCTCAAATGTCCCACGTTGCAGTATACACTAGGCTTCGACATGATACCCCTCTTTCACATTGAATGATTAGGACAAGGCCAGCTCTTATCTTTCAACAATTTGTGTATGCAATCTTTTTTAAATTCCAAATTTAATCATCTAATTCACTACATATCCAAAGATTAAGTCCTAATTATATATAAACCATTTTCAATTACAAAAGTTACACATAATATTATCTGTTGTCTAATAGAATTACATGTTCGTTGTTGTTGTTGTAATAGTCTAATTCAGAACAGAATGACATATATGGAGATGTATGTATATAGAAACAACTAATAAAACTTTGTCAACACATTAAAAATATAATTTCAATTAAAATTTTATTATAAATAATAGCACCAAAAAACATAAATATACTTATCTCCAAATATGATATCGTTTATCTTAGAAAAGCCATTATCACATCAACTACAAATATAAGTGTAATTTTAAAACTTTAATATATTTTTTTTCTCGAAAAATATATTATATTTTGTTTTTAGTCTCTATAATAATTTTGAGTTTTGATTCTTACACATTTTAAAAAACTCAACTTTAATCTGGCTAACACCATCTACTATTAGCAATCTAAAGTATTAATTAAATGGCCTCTATTATTTTTTAAAGTCTATTAAAAATTGTGATGAAAAATAATATGAATTGACACTAAAGTTGTAAACTTGTAATGATGATGGGCGTGTGAAGTAGTATTAAAGTTGTGACGTTTGCAAAACGCGTGTAGAACTCGGCTGCATAGTATGAACATCGAAGCAACATTCTATAGCATATATATATGATTGATATTTAACAAAAATGAAAGTGACACTTTTGTTTTATACTCTTCTTTCTCTCCTACTTCAATGCTCAGTGCAAATCAATCTTCACCAACTCAAAACTTCAAACTTTGTTCTAAATGGGTCTTTGCTTTGGTTCACTCTATGCTCCCTCTACCCGTAATAAACCTCACTATTCTCTCAACTCAATCTTCCATTATAACATAACTCCACTTGGGTTTCTTTTTTTATTATCATATGTTAAGTTTTTAAGAGGAATATATCATTTTTATAACTAGTTAAGCAACCCTTCTTAGCTAGGATAATTTGTGTTATGATTTCTTACTAACCATTTTGATGGGTTTATGTTTTTTTTGTAGGTTCATTGAGCTATGAGGGTAAGAGTAGATATTCAGAGATAGAGAGTGAAAGTGTGAGTGGACAGATTCTGGAAACAGGAGACATGAGAGTGTTTAGTTTTGTGGAATTGAAAGCAGCCACAAAGAATTTCAGGTCAGATGCATTGCTTGGTGAAGGTGGTTTTGGTAAAGTTTATAAAGGTTGGTTGCATCACAACACACTCACACCTGCTAAACCAGGCTCTGGGTTCATTGTTGCCATCAAAAAAATGAACACAGAAAGTGACCAAGGCTTTCAAGAGTGGAAGGTTAGTTACTTCAAATTTCAACTATGTTCCAACTTCCAACTTTTCATTCTGCTTTTTCAATAAATAAAACTTATTTAAGAATGTTTTGTCATGGAAATTTAGTCATGGGTGGCCAAGTATAAAGCAACTGAAGCATGTTTATGCTTTAGGCCTTTTTTTGTAAGGTTTCATGTTATTTTTAAACTGTATCTATAGTTCTTCTTCGAAATAATCTCATGCTCATGGTTGCATTGTAAAAGTAGATTTTAAATAGGAAATTGCATTTTTTTTTATACATTTGTCTCTCCATCTAAAAAATTACTAGATACTGTTTTGAAAAAAATAATACTAAAAAAGGTAATTTGGACATATAAGAGGTTGCATGAATACCCACACTAGCTTTAGCTTTAAACCCCTCGATAGGTTGGACCAGACACAGTGGATAGTTTTAACTTTGTTTGTCACTTTCATTAACTATTTATGTGATAAATACATATCTTTTATTATCACTTATGTCAGTGTCAATAGTTTGTTTTAACAAGTTGTATTTAGTTTTTTTAATGATGATTATGATAACATTTTGATATAGATTATCTGTCTTAAAACGATATTTCACTCTCTGTTCCAAGCTAATCAGAGTGCTACATTTTAATATTTTTTGTTTTTAAATTTTTTCTTATATTCATGTGTCAATATATATTTGGCTTGGGACATGAATGAGACAACATCAAGAACAGATCCTCATCCATAACTTTTCTTCTCTTAAATAAAATAAGTTGCTTTAATTTCCACACCATTCATTCGTTAAATACTTGGTTCAAGATGAATTAGAAATGGCAAATGAGTGATGATATTCCATATTAGAATTGTTTGATTTCGCTGTCTTTACCAACCTCTCCACCCATTTTCTTTGAAAAAATAGTAATGGTGCATACGTGATGGAGTTTAATTGATTGAATCATGTGGCACACGTTGGGAATGTTTTTTGTTGTTCCTTTTGTTTTTATACAAAATTTATAGACATAATCATTTACTATTATAACACCATATTCGTGTGTTGGCCAAATCTAATGAGACTAAGCCACCATTGTTATATTTATTGACAAACTTTATGATATTATTTAATCTACGTGATTTCATAATTTGTTGATATGTGTTTGTTTATTTAACAATGCAGTCAGAAGTGAACTTTCTAGGAAGTATTTCACACCCAAATCTGGTGAAGCTATTGGGTTACTGTATGGAGGATGAGGAACTTCTCCTTGTGTATGAGTTCATGCAAAAGGGAAGTTTGGAGAGTCATCTATTCAGAAGTATGAACAACTATATATATATTGACATAGTTCTAATTATTCGATCTTTGGCTAAAACAAAATTTTATAATGTCTTATGACACCCCATTAGTAAGCCGGGGCCAATTCATCCGATTTTTATATTATTGACCGATTTTTGTGGATATATAAAAATCTTTCTCATTATTACTGGCCAAGCCATGATTTTGAGTTTTACTCGGATTCTTTGTTTTTGTTTCTGATTAGGACATGCTAGCACAGAACCACTTTGTTGGAACACACGACTCAAAATAGCTATTGATGCAGCTCGTGGCTTGGCTTTCTTGCACACTTCAGAAAAGCAAGTTATATACAGAGATTTCAAGGCCTCAAATATACTACTTGATGGGGTCAGTTTTAATTTAGTCCCATTTTGGCATATTTATGAATTTGGATCCAATTTGTTTTATCAACAAAAAATATGAAACTTGTTGTCAATACTAGTAACATAGTTTGTTTTATTGATGTCATGCATGCACACGTTGTCTTAGAAGTAACATAATTCATGTTTTTATACATACATATACACACACAATTAATTCTTCAGTAGAAATTGATAGCAAAATGTTTTGTTTTGTACAGAATTACAATGCAAAAATTTCAGATTTTGGGATAGTTAAATTGGGGCCTTCTGGGGGAGATTCACATGTGACTACAAGAGTCATTGGCACAATTGGTTATGTTGCTCCAGAATACATGGCTACAGGTAAATTTATATATATGTATATATCTATACATAAAAATATGCTCTACCATGATACTTAAAAGTTAAGAAGAAGAATATTATAATCGAACATAAAAAATAGTTGTTAAAATTGTTGTGATTCTGTATATGAGTTAATTGATTAACTGACTAGTTGGTTAGTTAGTTTTGGTATCAAAATTATTATGACTCCTACGATTTTAACAATAATCTAGTCTAATTCTTTGTAACATGGTTGTTGATTTTGTGATTATTGAACAGGTCACTTGTATGTAAAGAGTGATGTTTATGGATTTGGTGTAGTGCTGCTTGAAATTATGACAGGGTTGAGGGCAATTGATACAATGAGGCCCAAAACGCAACAGAACCTAGTTGAATGGATTAGGCCATTTTTGTATGAGAAAAGAGATATTAAAAGCATTATGGATGCAAAGTTAGAAGGCCAATATTCAATAAAAGCAGCAATACAAGTAGCACAGCTTACTCTAAAATGCATAGAAAATGACCCTAAAAACCGTCCTTCTATGCAAGATGTACTTCACACATTGGAATGTGTTGAAGCTATAAATGTTGAAACAAAAAAATCCAAGAAACTTCGTCCTAGGTCTGAAGCTTTTCAACATATACAACAACCCCTTTATCATCATTCTGCACCTATGTAAGTTTTCATGCTCAGCAATGAAGAGAAACTATTAGAAAATGGGGTTGGATAGTAACATGATAATCAAAGGGTGAAGCACATGCTAGCTAGAAGATTTTTATTAAGGAACATTCAAATTTTTATTTGTAAGTTATTTTGCGGGTGGGATCATAAGAGTGAAATATCAATGCCTTGTTGGTGTTGGTATAAAGTTTTATACATGTTACTACATCATGTACTATTTATTTGGATTACATTTTTTTGAAGAGTCGATTAAACATAAATAATAGATTATTCGGTGATAGTGCATAAAAACACATATACTATTAATGAATACATTTTTCTCTCGATAAGAGTGTAATATCAAAATAGTGTATAAAAATGCATTTTTATTTTAAGATATACAAGCAAAAGATACAAATGATTTCTTCAAAAAATTATTTTTATTTTAAAAAAACTTTCAGAAAAAGTATTTATTACCAGTATAATTTTAGGTGATGAGCCCACGTGAATTTTGGGTTGGGATGACGCAACAGGTTCTGCGTTATCTAAATTAACAATAATGGGTCTCAGGTATATAAAACAAATGGGCCAAGTCCTACATTGTTTAAGCTCTGATTTGGGCTTATCTTAAATCTATTAATTTATTTTACATTATCGGTTAATTTTCGATTTTTCCTGTGTTAATAATCATGAATAGAAATGAGTAATGACAAATGTTCGGATTTTAAATTCCTGAATCTGAACAAGGATACATATGCAAGAGTGGTTTTATAAAAAACTTTATAATAATAAATATTAAACTTTAACAAGTACACTAAAGGCATTGTTTAAAGGAGAATAATGAAAATTTTATCTTAAATAATATTGTGACATATCTGTACATATGTTTGACTTGATATTTTAAGTTTAACTTTCTTACTTTATATTATCCTTGGACACATTTTTTTAGGACAGTCGTTAATTTTTAAAATTAACCATGACTGTATATAATTAACGGTGATCATCCACAATTTTAATCACAGGATTGAACGTGATGGGTAACTTGACTGAGTAATTATGTTTGAATTTATCTCTGCCCTTAGGACACTTCTGTTTTTGGTATAATTAACGGTGACCGTAGATACCCGATAGATAATTTATAATGGTGCTAATATTCTCAGCCATATGTTTGAATTTATCACTTACCATAAAAGTAATGATTTAATAAAAATATATTGACAGTGTAAATGTTTTTTATATTATTAACTTATTATTCACTATTCATATGTTAACTACAATTGACTCTTATACAAAAATAATAAAATTCAATGATGAATGATGTATTGATAATATAAAAATGTTTACATTAATGATGTTAAAATTTAAACTCTAAAAGTAACGAATGCTACTTTTTGAATGATGCATCTTACCTGTATTCCACACAAAAATTGTTTGTAGACTTCTTTTAAGATGCATCTTACCTGCTCCTTTTTGAAAGTTGTCCAATTTTTTATAGTGATAGGATGATGTATAATTGAGTGTGGGGAAATTGACTTGATTATGGTTATATTTGTGATAAAAATGTAACACGCTACAAATAAATATGATTAGAAATAAATACATTAAAGAAAGTTGAATTAAAGAAAGTTAAAGTAAACTCCTATTATAAAAAAAATATGAAATAATTTTATCTTAGGTAATTTAGACATGTGTAAATGAGACCAATAAAAACACGTTAAAAAGAGTAGATCAAATATGGAAAGCTAATCCAAATACTAGAAGAAGATAGACCAATAAAAACCATATATAAATTGATTAAGAAAGACTTAAAAAATAATATTTTTATCAATAAACAAAAATTATAATAGAATATTATGACATCTTCGATCCATATAACTTATATCACTTAATGGAATTGGGATCCTCTCTCATCAAAACTTTGTATCATTTTTTTTATTAGATTGAGACACAATGTGACATAAAAAGTATAACAGCTAATCCCTACTCAAGAAGATAAAGAGTTGAAGAGTTGATTGATATATTTAATAATATATAATAAGCTATATGAAGAAATATATTGTTAGATCGTCATAATTAAATATTCTATAAAATAAGTTTGATTTCAAAACATTATTTTTACACTGTTAATTAATCCATAATTGATCATATATCATCATGTGTTACTTTGAAGTCACCAATGAATTCACACCTTCGAAGAATTCGAGTCTAGAGACATCGTTTTCCTTCTAAAAATCAGACATTGACCATTAAGTGCCCCACTCTACTCACCAGCTTTTCATACTATGTTGTCAATTGTCATTAATGTGAACCAACTCTTTGTGTGATGCCACGCATGTGATAAATAAGACACGAATCACCCTCTTTTATGATCAAAACAAAGCTAACAAACACAACAAGTATGGCTTTTGCTTTGCATAACCATGTTGTTGCTATTTTCAGTATTTTGGTTTTTGCCATAATATCATTTAAGGGAACCTCTGGCTCTCATCATCATCATCACCATCACCTAAAATCCCTTCACTTTTCCTTGTACCAACATGAAACCATAAACAAAACAGGATATATCATAGTGAATGGAGTGGAAGGAGGTGCAGGTGTCACTCAAACAACAACCCCTTTTGGAACCTTATTTGTCTTTCAGGATCCTTTGACTGCCACAGCCAACAGGTCCTCTAAACTAGTTGGAACTAGTGAAGGAACTTCCATCACCTCTAGCTTTGATGGGCTTCAAAGCATCTCAATTGCAAAGCTAACTCTGCATCTGAAGAACCATAAGGGCTCAGTTTCAATTGTTGGAGGCACAAATAACATAAAGCCTTCTGATCATCCAGTAGTAGGAGGCACTGGAGATTTCTTGTTTGTGCAAGGCTATGTTACCTCTTCTCCAGTTGATTTAAAGGGTCTTACAGTTACCTACAAGATTGAATTTCATCTTTACTGGCCTCCATATGCAACTCAAGCCTCTTAAAGGGCACAATCACCTTTATATCATCTATCACACTTCCAATGAGTCACTTTCCTTGTTTACTTCCTGGTCAATAACTTGGTGTGTGTTCTATCCTACTGTTCTAATTGATGTGTTAAGGTTTCCCTTGCTTGTCTGTTTATACCATCTTAGTTCTGTTTTTTTAAGTACTTATTTGAAGTTTTGAACTTTAAGTATCTGTTCTTAGTTGAAGACTCGTGTATTTACAATATACAAAGCTGCCATCGAGCAGTTTATGTAATAAACATGTGTTACCACTATCAATAAACCTTACTACTCCTTCGATTATTATTACCAGTGTATAACTTTCTCTAACATTGCCATACTTGTTTTGAGAGGGATTACATGTGGGTGTAGAAATACACATCCCCTCGTTTAAAGGGAAAATGCCTTTAAAATAACCCCACCCATTAAAATTCACATCCCAGTTTAAAAAAACTATTCTCCTTTGTTTTCCTTTTCCCTCACTCAATACATAAATCGTTATTTTTTTGTATAATTGTCCCAAGGAGCCTTTTCCAAGTCTAATAACCTACGCGTAACAGATTGCAGAAATGAACTAAAGCGTAGGAGTTGGTGAAGAGGTAATGATAAATTTTGATACTTCACAAAATTGTGAATGAAAATTAGGTCCAAATTGAGACCCAATTTTATTCATATTCACGAGCATCCTAGATTTTCACAAGCATAACTATAAGAGTGATAATTGGGTAGTGATGACAGTCAGGATAAAGCTCTTCTAAAAGTGATAACCTTGTGATTTGAACTCTTACAGGTGAAATGATGACTTTAGAAAATGTCTCTCTTATTTGTGAAAGAGTAAAAAGTTGTGAAAGTTTTCTACTTAAAATCCTCTACATAACATTTTTTATGATTCCCCTAATTTAAGATTTTTCTATAAATAAACATGTCAAATTAAGTAAGCATAGAAATACAAATAATCAAATCATAGTGGAACAGAATAATCACTTTTAGAAATAAATCAGTGGAGGATCTCCTAAGATTACTCACCAGCCAAAACCCTTCGAGTTCCTATAGATTTATACCATTTTTGGTGTGACGGTGATTCTACTTAAAATCCTCTGCACTCTAAAACCTCATCTGTCAAAGCAGGAGCAAATTACATTAAAAACAAAAGCGTTAAATATGCAAAGCAAATAAAGAAGACAAATCAACCAAACAATGGAAGAAGCTAACCAATGAGCTTCATGGAGCCATCGATTCGACTAACCGCCAAAGAGAAACCCGAAGATCCAACGGTTGGTTCAATCACATACTGATCTAGAAACTCCACATAGAAGCATGCGCGTGTATAGCTTCTGCACTGAATCTGCTCTCTCCATCATTATTGAAACTCTACCTCACTGAAAACAACAACACGACACATTCATTATCATTCAAAGAGAGGAATTATCAAAGATTCATATCTCAAATAGAAACTAGTTAAGTTTGATCTAATCTGGATTAAAGAACCAGTTTCCCGCTAAAACGGTGAAGTGAAGTTGTTTTCTATGGAATTTACTCACCAATTTCTCAGCGGAGAAAATGCAGAAGAAATTGAGAACGTAATTGAAAGCTCGAACTAGCATGAACTTCATCATTGAAAGAGGAATAACAAATAAAAAAAATCAAATATCAAATGCTGTTTAAGGTTAGAAGATTAAATTCAGATGATTCAAAAGTAGTTGCGTTGAATATAATCTTAATCCATGGAGCAGTTTCCCGCTAAAACCTTGAAGGGAAATTTGAATTAATGAAATTTGGTGGCACATTCGGAGAAAAGAAAGAAAAGGAGAGAGAGTTCACCTGGTTTGTTGCAAGTGTGTGCGTTTTAACAAGGGAATAATAATCCAACTTGTTATGTTTCTTTCTGCTTTGAAAACGCGTAGGTTTAGAAATTGATAGCGCGCAACTTATGCTCTGTTTCCTATGTTCTAATTCTATGTTATTTTACACAATCAAAAATAGAAAAAATTAATAAAAATTATGAAACAATTCAAATTCATTAATAATAATTTGTTTTAATCAAAAGTAAAAATTCACTACTTTAATATTATGATTGAAATTTATCTACAAAAGAACTGTTCAATCAATATAACTTTATATTAAATTTATAAATAAAAAGGTTTAGAATGAATTTCATTACAATAATGGATAAAGATATAGGAAAATCTATATTTGCTCCCACGTTTAGTGTAAATAGTATCTCCCTCCGGAAATCAAACCATTTTTTCTCAGGTTAATCACCATGATTAATATATTCGATATTACTAAGATATCAATTTGAAAAGAAAAAAAAAAGCAACTAAAGAGGACCATCCAAAAAATTAAGAGAAAACGAATACCACCATAATCTAAGATCCGAGATAAAACAATCAAGTAACCAAAAAACAGCGACAAGTATATAAATATAAAGCTGAGCGCAGCAGCTATATATGAATATTAGAAATAATCAAATAACATTATTATTAGCCCTAAATGTAAATCTTAATTGTCTTCATTATCATCTTCATCACTGGGCAACGCATTCAAGTCAAATCTTAAATTCTTTTCTTCAGCAACAGGACGAGACACTAGTGCTTCTTCATTTCTCTGATCTGCAGCATTTGAAGACTCAGATACATCAGTAACTGGCTGGTTCAGATCAAATAGAACCCCTCCAGAAGGTGGTTGTGTTGTTGCTGCAGCCCTATCCTCCCCGGTCCTTGAACCCTCACCAGCTCCTGTAACTAACCACATCGTAAAAATTAATCACAAGTTCAAATGATCGAGAATATATGTTTTTTAAATGAATTTACCCACATGATCTAAAGTGAGATGTTAACTATGACAAAAGAAGGAAGAATAATAATTAACTAATATGCAGATATGATTATATATATAATAATCTATGAGAGCGTTAAAAACCCAATTGTTTGGTTTTCATATGAACAATATAATTTCAGTTTTGTCCGTTATAGCAGACCTTTCATTACTTTCAGTGAAGACAAGCCCTTGCACACATGCATATAATATATTCATCATCTCAATTTTTGTTCTAAATAAGAGAAGGCCTGATACAGTGTATGGTATATATATATATATATATATATTAGCTTTGCATGTTCTAATATACATGATATTATGAGACTTAATGAAGAACTTCATGCGGTAGTGGAGAATATACCTGAAAAGTCAGAAGTTAACCATGACTAGGTTAAGAACTTAAACATATAACATACACACAATTATATGCAATCATCACAAAAACCTCAAATTATCCTTCTCTATTATTATTCATGCCAGTTTTACTATGATATGATTTTCCAGTTCATCTAGTGACGGTGAAGAAAATACTGAAACTTTAAAACAAACGATGAATAATTAACTAGGTTAAGATCAACTCATATACATATATATATACATATATGAAGTTAATTTGCATTTTGGTAGTTTATACCCTGATTACCAGCGGGAAGGGATAATGGTGTAGAGAAAGAAGGAGGCTTATGGAAACCACGATATTGACGTTCAGGGTGTTTGCGCATGTGGCCAAAAGCACCCTTCCAACTCTGAAACTCTTTGTGACACAATGGGCAAGTAGGTTTTCCACTTGGTGGATCTTTTACATCCGAAACTTTTCTCCTCTTCCCTGAAGCACGTCCCTGATCTCTACCAGCACCAACACTCCCTTGCACCACCACCATTGAACCACCGGCACCACCCACTGCCACAGCCATAGATGCACCAATACCACCACTTTGTCCCATTCCACCATCACCACCACCATCATCATTAGGGCTTTCATCACTGGCAAGTTCTGCCAACACTTCAAGTGCAGTTTTCATGATCTTTGGTTCTTTTCCATCTCTTCCTCCAGAATTATTGTTAGTATTCTGGATTGTTAAACTTAAATCCACTAAGTTTGTGTCATCAGCAGAGGGAGGAGGAGGAGGGTTTTGAGGGGAAGAGGGTGGGGATTTGCCGTCATTAGTGGAGGAATCCCCTGAAGGGTGCTTTGGATTCTGCATGTTTGCTTTGCTTGAAAAGGAAACTAAAATGATGTATATATATATAAATAGTGAAACATGAATGTGATGTTTCATGCAATGGTTTTAACGATTAGTATTGTGTTTCAGTGTTTCCGAAATGAAACGATGCCATTGTTAAATCACACACCTTTTGAAGAGGAGTTTCCTCTTCAAAAGGTGTGTGATTTAACAATGGCATCGTTTCATTTCGGAAACACTGAAACACAATACTGAGTGCCAACTCAATATCGAACCTAATCCTTGCATTAATTGAAACCATATGAAGCATCACATTCATATTTCATTATTTATATATATACATCATTCTAGTTTCCTTTTCAAGCAAAGCAAACATGCAGAATCCAAAGCACCCTTCAGGGGATTCCTCCACTAATGACGGCAAATCCCCACCCTCTTCCCCTCAAAACCCTCCTCCTCCTCCCTCTGCTGATGACACAAACTTAGTGGATTTAAGTTTAACAATCCAGAATACTAACAATAATTCTGGAGGAAGAGATGGAAAAGAACCAAAGATCATGAAAACTGCACTTGAAGTGTTGGCAGAACTTGCCAGTGATGAAAGCCCTAATGATGATGGTGGTGGTGATGGTGGAATGGGACAAAGTGGTGGTATTGGTGCATCTATGGCTGTGGCAGTGGGTGGTGCCGGTGGTTCAATGGTGGTGGTGCAAGGGAGTGTTGGTGCTGGTAGAGATCAGGGACGTGCTTCAGGGAAGAGGAGAAAAGTTTCGGATGTAAAAGATCCACCAAGTGGAAAACCTACTTGCCCATTGTGTCACAAAGAGTTTCAGAGTTGGAAGGGTGCTTTTGGCCACATGCGCAAACACCCTGAACGTCAATATCGTGGTTTCCATAAGCCTCCTTCTTTCTCTACACCATTATCCCTTCCCGCTGGTAATCAGGGTATAAACTACCAAAATGCAAATTAACTTCATATATGTATATATATATGTATATGAGTTGATCTTAACCTAGTTAATTATTCATCGTTTGTTTTAAAGTTTCAGTATTTTCTTCACCGTCACTAGATGAACTGGAAAATCATATTATAGTAAAACTGGAATGAATAACAATAGAGAAGGATAGTTTCAGGTTTTTGTGATAATTGCATATAATTGGGTGTATATTATATGTTTAAGTTCTTAACCTAGTCATGGTTAACTTCTGACTTTTCAGGTATATTCTCCACTACCGCATGAAGTTCTTCATTAAGTCTCATAATATCATGTATATTAGAACATTATATATATATATATATATATATATTAGGTTTTTTAAAGTCTGTTCACTTCGGGTAGCTTCTACTACTCTCCCCGTGAAAGCACCTCTACACTGTATCAGGCCTTCTCTTATTTAGAACAAAAATTGAGATGATGAATATATATATATATGCATGTGTGCAAGGGCTTGTCTTCCCTGAAAGTAATGAAAGGTCTGCTTTAACGGACAAAACTGAAATTATATTGTTCATATGAAAACCAAACAATTAGGTTTTTAACGCTTCATAGATTATTATATTTATAATCATATGTGCATATTAGTTAATTATAATTCTTCCTTCTTTTGTCATTAGTTAACATCTCACTTTAGATCATGTGGGTAAATTCATGTAAACACATATATTATCGATCATTTGAACTTGTGATTAATTTTTATGACGTGATTAGTTACAGGAGCTGGTGAGGGTTCAAGGACCGGGGAGGATAGGGCTGCAGCAACAACACAACCACCTTCTGGAGGGGTTCTATTTGATCTGAACCAGCCAGTTACTGATGTATCTGAGTCTTCAAATGCTGCAGATCAGAGAAATGAAGAAGCACTAGTGTCTCGTCCTGTTGCTGAAGAAAAGAATTTAAGATTTGACTTGAATGCGTTGCCCAGTGATGAAGATGATAATGAAGACAATTAAGATCTACATGTAGGGCTAATATTAATGTTATTTGTTTATTTCTAATATTCATATATGGCTGCTGCGCTCAGCTTTATATTTATATACTTGTCGTTGTTTTTTGGTTACTTGATTGTTTTATCTCGGATCTTTATGACGCTAAATATAGATTATGGTGGTATTTCGTTTTCTCCTTAATTTTTTCGATGGTGCTATACTTTAGTTGCTTTTTTCATATTGATGTCTTTATTCTATCGAATATATTAATCTTTGTGATTAACCTGACAAAAAATGGTTTGATTTCTTGATTGTGTGTATTCTTGTTCCTCACCTTCGGTCTCCATTGTTGTGTCCAACATGATTGCCATCGTTCTCATCAATTTGAATGATACTAATTGTCTCCTTTGGACAATAAGAATCACTCTCTTCTTAATGCACGTAATATTAATGTCCTTATTAATTGTCTCCTGCCACCCATAATTCAGTAAATATCAATTTATTTACCTTGTTTTTCTTAGTGATGTCCTTTGCTGAGACTTATATGCTCAAGCATAACATGCAAATATCAATCATTCTTAACAATAATACAAACATATGAAGACAGTAAGCTTGGTCCAATGTAGAGGTCAACTAGGTTCTTTAACACCTTCAATTTTTTTGCTCAAGGGGGACTGAGGGTATTAAGTGGATATTCCAGTGTTGTAGGCTTATCACCTGCAGTCTACTCAGGGTTCCAAACTCGACATTGTGAACTAAATATGAGGGTTGCGCTCGTTGCGGGACTTAACCCAACACCTTACGGCACGAGTTGACGACAACCATGCACCACCTGTATCCGCGTTCTCGAAGGCATCTCTCTCTTTGTACTATGGTACACGAGTTCGTTGACACCGATAAGGAGATGGATGTACGTAAGTTTTTTCTTGAAAGGGATGGCAAAAAGATTATACTTGTAGGTAAGGATGAGTCACGAACCGGGTACTCGTGACTTGTAGTTAAGTTCTCTAAACTAGCCACAATATGAGTTGTAGTTGCATGGTTTAATTTGGTACTGCTGAATGTTGCATATTATGAATAATATTGTTTTCATTGTCTTTTTTTAATTAAAGATGTGACATACAAAATGTCCAAAAAGTAAACCTTCTAGAAAGTTTTTTGAATTTTTAAAACACTTCATAAATGCTAACCATACTCATTATATCTGCATGTACTCCCTAATACTAGTAGAAAAATCCTCAAATAGATACTAAAACGGGAATAAGATCACCCGTCTTAAAATGGGTGTATCTTCATATCCTTGGCTAATAAATTTTTTTAAAGTAATATAAATATTTATTTTATGTTTTTAGAATTTTTCTTTTTAATGAAATGTGATTTTTTTGTTGGATCGGGACACGAAATTGATACAAAAAACGAGAATGAGTGGAATTTTTCCTATGCACAATGGGTATAGCTATTATTGTGCCCGCTCAAGCCTCTCGCTATCTCTAATTCCTTACATATTACTATTTGCGTGAAAAAGCATGATCCTAAATTATATAAAAAATTATGGACAATTTTTTATGGGGTTTCATATTTATAAGTACTCATCAGTAATACCCATAGTGGATTAGGTTCATATTTTTTGATATACAAGTAGTTAAAATCGAAGATTTTAAAATCTATTGTTGAAAATGTTCAAATAATGAGTCACTCAACCCAATATATATATATATATATAATAACTAAAAATATTTTATTTCATAATTGTGATATTATGTTGTTAAATAATAATATCTCTTTTGGTGGCCATCTCATTTTAATTAATGTTGTCCTCTCTGCTTTTCCTGTGTACTTTTTGTCCTTTTATAAAGCTCCTGTTAGTATTATTAATATGATCCAAAAAATTCAAAGGAATTTTCTTTGGGGAGGAACTGAAAACCATAGAAAAATTAATTGGGTTAGGTGGGAAAAAGTGTGCACTCCTAAGTCTAAGGGGCTAGGTGTTAAAGATATTCATTTTTTTTAATCTTGCTCTTCTTGGAAAATGGAATTGACGTTTTCTTAATGAGAGAGATAGCCTTTGGTGTAAAGTTTTATGTTCGAAGTATGGCCATGACTTTGCTATTAATGTGGGGATTGAGTCTAGAACGATCCACCTTAAGAAATCTGCTTGGGCTAGGGATTTTTGTTCTCTTTCTTCTAGGGAAAATTCTAATAACCTTTGGTTCTGGAATGGTATCTCTCGTCGTGTTGGGGATGGGTCTAATACTAGGTTCTGGCATGATAATTGGCTGGGTTCTATCATTCTGTCTAATAGGTTTAGAAGACTATATTCCCTCAGTCTTCACCAAATCACTCACATTAACGAATTAGGCAGTTGGCATGAAGGAACTTGGACTTAGAATTTCAGATGGAGGCATAATCTTTTTATTTGGGAACTTGAACTAATCGATTCTTTTTTGCAAGAACTTCAAAAAGGTGTGCTAAAGGAAAATGCTACTGACTCATGGGAATGACGTCATGACAAATCCAATCAGTTCTTGGTAAAATCGGCTTGCGATCTGCTCACTAAGCATTACCAACAATCATATACCAACATCAACCATCTCCGTCTTCTTTGGAAATCAAAAACTCCCTTAAAAGTCATTACCTTCGCATGGAGACTTTTTCAGGATAGACTTCCTTCAATGGATGCTCTTCACAAGAGGGGGGTCCCTTTATCTCTTGGAGGAGGTCCCTTATGCCCTTGCTGCAATGAGTACACAGAAACTTCTGGTCATCTTTTTTTCACTTGCAATACCACTTATTCGGTTTGGAAGCTTCTTTATAATTGGTTGGACTTCAGCACAACGCTTCCTTCCCAATCAAGAGCTCACTTCACTGCTCACATGGGTATGCTTTCAAACAATAGTTGCTTTAATCTTTGGAGTATCATTTAGCTAGCTTCAACTTGGGCAATTTGGCTTTCTAGGAACGACTTTGTTTTCAACAGTGCTAGACCTTCTCCTCAGAAGATTTTTGAAGTTGCAAGAGTTAACTCTTGGCTTTGGGTTAAGGGCCAGATGGGCAATGTTTCTTTTTCTTATTCAGATTGGGTCTCTAACCCAAATCTTAATGCCAATTTGTAATATGTTCTTGTCTTCTTGTTTTTTCCTTTAATTTTTTATTCTTTTCATTTGTAATTATTTTTTATTAATATAATTTTCTTTTGCCGATTAAAAAGAAAATATAGAAACTGCATCAACTAATCAAATATGATTTCATCTTGCTCAATGTCTTAGTCTGTAACAACTCTTCACATAAGAGCGTGCTCTCATTCAACAAAAGCCTTAATTTCTCAACATCATTAATTGATGATGTAACTAAGAGACCAGCTCTTCAAACATGTAGCGTAACTTCTCATATCACCGTTCAATGAAACACACCTTCTAACACTTTGTTGATAGGAAGTCCTTTGATATTATGAAATCTCTACACCACGGTTCACTAGCAATTCCCCTCTTCCATACTTAACCAGCTGAACCATTGATCTTCCTTGGAAAATCTCAACTACTACCACCATCATCTGTTCCCACAATCATATAGTTTAAAATAACTATTATCATCCTCCACAATAAGGAGTATACCCACATGACATATTTTGCATCAATGTCAACCAGTACATTTTCATCCATGCCAATACACATTTCACATCTATCCTACATCTTTACCAATACATGTGTTACACATTGCATCAAAGTCAATGCATGTGTTACTCCCTACATAAAAACTCATTGCCCATGTGCTTTTGTAGATCCGCTAGCAATTAACATCTTTCATCATGACTTCACAAACATACGATTAGTATATTCCACTTCTCATATTAAATTAAATTATCCTCTTTATCATTTAGAGATATTGCCAACATGTGTCCTAGAGCCTAAATCTTACCTGAATCTCATCACACTTTTGTCATGTTTCTTTCTCCTTCAAATCATCTAATATCCTCGTGCGATACTTTTGACAAACTTTGTCCATTCAACACGTTTTTTACTCTCCATTGAATTTCTCCACTATGAATTTGGTGTCTATATTAAGAGTTATTTCCCAATTAGCTCTGATACCAATTACCAAAATACTATTAGAGCATAAGTATTACATGCTCTATCTCACTCATGCGCCCAATGCTTATAGGGTATTTTTAATGATACTTATAATATAATTATACGTATTAGTATGACAATAAACTTGAGATCAATATATAACATTAGTTTATCTCATCTATTTCAATACTAGACAATATATACTTCATACTATAATATATACACTACCAAAACCCTCAATTAGTAATCCAATCACAAGAAGAGGAGCAAAACATTAAACTCACATATAAAAACTCCTCTACCTTATTTTTTTCTAAGCAAAGAAATTTTATTAAAGAGTACCAGGAGTGAAATACCACAGCAGAGAAACTAGAGTCAAAATATAGACAAGACCAAATTAAAATACATAGCGAGTATCCCAAAACCAAGGCAAATGCACAGCTATGGAAAAACCAAAACCGCTCTCTGTAAACCCTAGGGCTATAAAGATAAAATGCACCCTAATTCTACTCTTAATATATTTTCAGTAACACTGCAAACATAATAATGGATTCGAAATCCATTCCAAAAAAGACATAATAATGGATTTGAAACCTATTTATGTTGCTTAATCATCTTCCTCAAACTCTGGCGGAAGTTCATTGAGGTCAATGTCCCTAACAATACGAACAGCACCACCATTTTGCTTCTCTATAAGAGATGCATCAACAGGTTCAGCCTCAAATTCAGCAGCAGCAGAATCAGAAGCCTTCACTTCTTTGTTGTTTTCCTTCTCAGCTGCAACAACTTTCATCTTAGGGTTTTCTTCATTGTCTTGTCCATCTTCGATTTTTTGGTTTAGGTCAAATGCATTGACTCCTGCAGCTTCAATAGGGGAACCTTCTACCATATTCATAACTAAAATAATCCCAACAAATAAACAATCTATACATATTTGAATAATGATATTTACGTCACTTGTGTTTTAAATATAAAATATGAACATATACCGGTCCTTCAGGTATTGTTATAATAGTACATCGGTTCAATTAGAGTTTCATTGATTAAATTACATACCGATAAAATAAAATATATATATATATAATATATTAACATTAATGTTAAAAAATCAATAAAAAACTAATATTTTTTATTTAAAAAATTAATTTTAAATAAAAACCGGTCAGTATGACTACTAGGTTCAATTGAAAACCGGTCAGTATGACCAAGTTTGACAGGTTTTAATTGGTATAGTTGCATGACCGATATAATTATTATACCATACTAATATTGAGATTGATTCACTGATTTACTGGTTAAACCAGCCAGCAAGAACTAAATTTTACAACATATAGTTTAACATCAGATCCATAACCTTTTATTTCATAACTACATTCTAAGCATAATGATGTTGTAAAATATTTAAAAAGATAATAATCATAATCATTTCTATTATAGCTGAATATATTTTGTGTTACCTTGAGGCATCAATTTTTTGTTGTGACTTTTAGCTTGACCTGCTTCAGTAGAGAAACCTTCCTCACTCACTTTTACTCTCTTATTTCCATTTAGGACTTCTTCTAACACATTAAACAACACACATTCTCAATTTTCTTAATGAACAAAGTAACATAAATAAATAAATCACAAACGAAAATCTAAGCAATGTATCTTCATTTCACAACCAAATTGTAAACATGGTGTTATAAATATAATTGTATTATAATATAAGATTGGTTTTTAATTACCTTGGGGCATGGATTGTTCAGAACTTGAGGGTGGAAGTGCACCAAGAAAATCAGTAGACAAAGAACTAATAAAAATGATTTTCCTCTTATGATCATCACCACAAATCACATGTGATTTCTCTCCTTCATCCTTATTCAACACTTTGGAGGGTAATTCATCAGCAACACTCATGTTTTGACCTGAACTTGTCATGGTTACTATAATACCTTAAACTCAGACAATGAAATGGATATATCAGAATGCTATGAGATAAAGGTTATTTATTATATTGAATCCTGGTGATAAAATGTTTGAGAATTTATATTATTATTGTTATTATATTTTGGACTGAGAATTGATACTAGATAGGTGAAATGGTGTCATGTTTCTCACCAAAAAATTTCTTCATTTGGAGGTGCCAAAATATGGAATTTTTTTATGAATATGATCAATGAAGTTAATATAATATTCAATTCAAATCTAAAAGTATAGAGAAACTTAATAACTTTATAATAAAACTATTTAATGACTATTTTATATTTTTACAACTACATCCTTACCATTCTTTCCATTATATCTTTAATGAATTAATACATCAATACTCATCGTTTATTAATTTTTTGAACCGCTTTCTATATTTTTATATCTTTATAATCATATATGTTATTCAATAAATTTAGTTCCAAAATATATATTTATTTCAAATGGTTTTGTACAGAGCCATTGACGATATTATTCAAAATGGGGGTGTACAAATTAAAAGAGTTTTGTAGTACTTTAAATTGAAAATTAAATAAAGTTTTTTTTGTTTAGAGTTTAGAAATTAAAGTTCTCAACAGCACTTATATCTTATTCCAACCACACAATTCCTCGTCAATATAATTGTAAATGAAGATTATATGTCTATATTATTTTCATGTTTTATATCGGTTTAATTAAAAAGTATTACTTAATTAAATAGAAAAATTATAAAAACATAAATTAATATTTTTATATTATTTTATAAAGTTTGATTGACTAGAAATATAAAGACATGTTTTGGAATAGAGGATCGTCCCAAAACCTTGACATACATTTGTTGTCTAAAATCTAGTCTCATGCTAATAAAAAATGTTATGTCAATTAAAATGTTTAAACATTTACTATTATTAGTATTATTGTTTCATTATTATTGGACAAGAACATGAGATAATTTTTCGGACATGGAGAATAGAGTATAAATAGGTTAAGTTGTTTAATTCTTTATTGCTTCAAAGAGCGTAATATATTCTTTATTTAAAAAGTAACATAAACTAATTATATAAATGAAATTATGCATGTTCAATTACTTGAATGTTCTTTAAATATACTTTGTATTAATATAGTAGTAAAAGTAAAGTTAAGATATAAAAATTACGTATGTTCAATTACTTATATATTCCTTAGACATGTTTTACATTTATACAGTATAGTATAGATAAATTTAAAAAAAACATTAATAGTATTAAGTCAAAATTAATGAATATATCATATAAAGTAATAAATATATCCAAGATAAATACTAAAATCATAAAAATTATTAATAAGTAAAGTAATTAAAAAATAAGTTATTTTTTTTTATCAGCAATAATTTATTAAAAAATAAATAGTTAGGAGAACAAGTGGTACTCCTATCCACAAAGACGATGACTATTACAAGAAATGGAACTAGATGGATTCCAAACCCATTCCAAAAAGGAGAAAGATAACCCTTCGAATCGAGCACTAAGAAGATTCCATGAATGAAGGTTAATAATGAACATTACCTCATCAAGATTAAACGAAGACTCCTCAAAGATAATTTTGTTTCTAGCTAACAACAAGGACCAAATAGTGACAAACCAAATGGTCATCCATTGTTGATGAAATTTTTTTGCCTCCCCGAACAAGTGCCAATGAGATAGAAAATTGCTTCTGGTACTACTAGGCAGAATAGAATAGATGCCGAACAAGAAGTAAAGTTTCTACCATACAAGTAAGACAACGAGCACGTGAAGAACAAATGATCAGAAGATTCTTCTAACTCACCACAAAATCATCTAAGTTACTCCTCATATGTTAATGATTATTAACTTTTAAATAAAAATATTTAAAAATACACATGAACACTAATTGTATATAGATATTAAACTCAAACTAATATATGGCTTGGTAGGTAAGACTTGGGCTTAGTCCTATTTTAGTAATCTCACTTTAGTTTTAGTATTCTTTTAGTTCTTCTGTCCATTTTCATTGTTTAGGTGATTCGTTGATTGGACTATGTAGATGGGCTGAAGAGCATTTTTATGAAGGGGACAAATCTGCTGTGAACCTGCAAGTGGAGTGGTCATGTAACAGTTACATTCCATATTAATGTCATCACTGAACTTTCTCATTTTGTTGTTGGTATACACTGAATGAACTTCAATAAAATTAGCAATAAGGTATTTTAGAAATACGCATATATTGTACAAAAGGCACTCGTTTTTTTGTTGTAGCTGAATGTATGATTAAATAATTGGAAATTCTAAATATCATGTAAAAAATTCAACAGATTTGTTTTAAAATAATTCTCATGATGAAAATACAAGTTAAATCGATCAATATCTGACACCATGTTCTCACAATTGGGATTTAATTCTGAGTCTTCTGCTCCTTCCCACCTGCCAAATGAGGTTAATAACTTAAAACATTAATACATTATATATGTATGACAAAACAACTATATTAAAAACATTGGTATTAAGATAATACATGGTGCCAACATTACCTGCTGCTACTGTCCACCAGAATTCCCCAAAAGCCGCTCAACAGCTGCATGAACATTCCCTGAGGTAGCAATAAGAGCTCTTATGTTCTCTTGTGTGTCAAAGAACCCCATCTCTTGAAGCTGTGAAAGTTGGGTGGCATACAATTGCTCTGGTGGCTCTGACAAGACATAGAAACCAGTTAGCAAAGTATAAATTCTATTCGGAAAAGTAAAAGACAACAACAATGCTAACCATTTGATCTGTTCGGAACAGATAAGCTACCGGTTCCAAGTCCACCAAACATGCTTGATAACATCTCCAGCCCCATGTTGTTAAATGGTCCTACAAACAGAAACATTTGAAAACAATAACCGAAACTGCTTGCAAAAACAAAAGGCAATTGTGTCATCCAACAACCACCTTTAAAGTTAGAACTCTCCCTTTCATTGCTGGAGATGATATAATCAAGTTAGAATGTGTTTAATGCATGAGACCGTTCAAAAGGTAGCACATATATAAATCAGTGGTCGTAAGGATTCAATTTGGAGCATCTTAAATTTGGTTAGGCATAATTTATGTGAATGGACTTCCACAAGGACCACATCTTTAAAACACCCATACCCAGTTCTATAATTCATGTTCCACCTAACAAACTCTGAGCAAAGATCTCGGGAAACAGTAGGCAAATAGTAAAATTGGAATCCGAGCTGATCTAGAATTCGTCATGAGATACAGATAACAACAAGAGGACAATCGATCCCAATATTAAATGTTCAACAATAACAAACAAGCCTTTATACCAATAAGTGAGAAAAATTCCGGCCTGCCCGATTCGAACCAAAAATAATAACTCATACTAACTCAGGTATAGATGGGTTATCTTCAGAGATGATCAAGCAATTTGAATTGCCAATGTAAAATCACAGCAACAAATATTCAAACAGACTAACAGAATATAGTTTCTATGAACAGAAACCAAAAGAGAAACAGGGTTGTCTTGCATACCAGTACCAGCACCAGTTTGACCAGGTTCCCTGCAACAAGTATACCAGATTAAAAGGAAAATCAAGCCCGGAAAAAATATAAAACAACAAAATAAAATTCAACAAGGGCATCTAAAACATTATATACTTATTTAATCACCAAAAAAATTCATATTCAAGAGGCATTTATGTTGTGTGCCACTTTTTGGTTAAACAAAATTGGTGGGGGAGAGAGGCCACGACACATCACCGGCCTCAATGAGGATTTACATTTGGACTAGATTAACAGATTGCCTGCCAAATGGAAAACCCCAGACTTGAACGGAACTCGTGAGGTAAAGGTCGACCGGGTGAGCCAGCCACCATTGACTGTGTACTGACTGATCATAGCCTCGTATTCATAGGTATGAAATCCTACTTGGGGAGATTTGATTCATCCTGAATTTAATAGTTCAGAATCAACGGTTTGTTTTCCATGGAAAAAACATCAATTATTTTAAACCTTTTGAAATGATGAATGGAATGGCCCACAATAATTTAGGGTTTTAAATTGACACACATTATTGCTTTCTTTATTTCTCATTAAAAAACATAAACGGTTGTATAACTAACTTTCTTCTTGGACACTCTAATAAAAAAATCCCCTCTTTGAAGGATCGTTGCGGGACAAAAATCCAAAAACATCTTATTTCTCAAGCATTGAATCTGATAATCAATGATCAGCCAAATCAAGCTTTATTAATTAATGGCTTTATGGACAAGCGGTCAGAAAAAAGAGAGATGCAATAAAGCTCATCCAACTACATGTGAGACGTCGGGTTTTTGTCTAGTTTAGTTGCCACAGATGTGCTATGATCAAGCAAATAACTACATTACTTAATACTGAAAATTGGCTATGTTACAGTACAAATCAAGTTATCAACAATTAATGGAAGTTCTGGTTTCTTTTCATGGAGAAGTCGAAAACAAATGTCATGTGAGAATGGAAAAGCCCAGCATTGCTCCATTACTTACCGGGTTGATTGTTGCTGACCAAGCTGAGACATAAAGGATTGTTGGAAAGACATAAGTTGCTGTGTCGTGAATAGAACAATCAGTAGTGAGAAAATAACTTAAAACATGTGACAAAATATATAGGGAAACATAAAATACAACCTCTTCATCATATTAGACCTCATTTTAAAGAATCCAATTTTCTAATACAAAGGTATAAATCTAATCACAGAATGTCAAAGTCAATAATTATTTTCCCAAATGTTTAGGAGGCCATTTGACCTATGCAGTCTTCAGGCCAATTAGGTATGCTACGTGTTATTTTTTAAAACACTGCAGAATTACTACAATTCATCACAGAAGAAACAAAATGCAAATATTCAAAACTACCATCCTTCGTAATGTATATAAGCATGTGACTAAAGGGTTTCATTATTGGATCAAATGCTAATTAACCTGAGCAAACACAGACAGGTAACCAACCCTATGCCCGTGAGAGAATATTAAGTCAAATTCATCAACAGATGCAGAGATCTAAAGTCTAAATCTGTCTACCTGCAGTGTCTCAGGTGAGGAAAACAGGCGAAGAAACTCTGGGTTCTGCATGACTTCTCTAAGAGCATTCATATCAGGCATGCCACGCTGCCCAGCATTGGCACCAAGAACCTAAAATTGAATAAGACGTTAGAGAGATCACTTCAGCATATGCACAAGTCATAGGCACATGAGGTCAGCAAGTGGATACCTGATTCATAGTCTGTGGATTGGAAAGCATACTTTGCATCATTTGAGAAATAGCTGGATTTTGCATTAACTGGGTCATCATAGCAGCATCTGGCATACTGCCCAACATGCCTTCAAGATCCGGCAGACCAAGCCCTCCTAGGCCTGTAGGTGTCTGCTGTCGAGCATCCCCGCCAGTAGTTGGCCCTCTGGTGTTGGTTTGGGCACCTCCAGCTGCAATACTCAACATAAATTAGCCCAATACTAGCCACAACTCACTAAAAAACGTTGATACTAGCTTTAGAGCAGACCAGAAAATTAATTAAAATAATTGACAAAAAAGAGCCATACTCAATCATGAGGACAAAATTATCGTCTAAGAACTTACTTCCAGTTGAGGACCAAGGATTGGGAAGCGGGTTAGTATTTGGTGCGGGGGAAGTTGCTTCGGAACTAGTAGTTGAGGGATTAGTTGATTGGTTCCTGACTTGGCCACCTTGAGTCCCCAAGATAGAGGCATTATCATTTGCTGTATTACCGCCCATTGTAGTGGCATTCAAAAATGGTTCTTGAACATTTTCATACATGCGCCTCAGCATGTTAAATCCCTCAGGAGAAGATTCAATGTTGCTCATTGCTCTGTCTGTGTTCCTCATCATTTCACGCATGATCTCAGGGTTCCTAGTAGCTTCAAGTGTCTGACGAAGAGTGCTGGGATCGTTAAGTATGTGTGCTAGCTCAGGGTTTCGATCCATGAGCTCTTGCATCTGTGGGTTATTCATTATAAGATTCCGCACTATCTCAGGATTATTTATTAGATTCTGCATAGCAGGAGTGTTCATTATTTCTCTCACTATATTGGGATTTGACAAAAATGGTTGCTGCATTTGTTCAAGATCGGGAAAGCCCTCTCCAAATAAGCCACTGCCCCCCAATCCATTGATACCAAGCCCAGGGAAAGGTGATGCCCCAACACCTGGCCCGCCTAGACCCCCACCCACATTAGCACCAGCGCCACTCGTATTATTCGGCGTAGTGTTGGAAGTACCAGTATTGGTCCCACCAGCTGCATTGCCAGGTGCAAAGCCACGAACCAAGTGGATGGTGTGATCCGCCTCCAAACCTATAGAGGTGAATAGAAAGTTTAGTTATATTCGCTTATTTAGCAAAGAGCAGTGCTTGTCGGTACAAAGCCCTAAACACACGGCTCACAGGCTGTAAGAGAAATTAATTTACTGAGATGACAAAAATAGAGTGCTGCAAATAAAATGAAAGTATTTAATGCCCTGTTTTAGGGAAAATGTAACAACCAATCCCTAATCCCACTAGATAGGGTTGGCTAAAGTAATTCATGCAAATCATTCTTTTGAAGAGAAAGACTCTTCAAAACACCAGAGTTTTCATGTGAAGGAATATTGGTTGCATCAATTCCATGTTGTTGTTTTTCACTCATGAGGAATAGAACACAACACAAAACCTCCCTTTGTTGCCTTACCCAATCTGTGCTTCATATAATTTTTCATTGATTACAGACAAATCATACAATCGGAACAAATTCAATAAACCAAGAACAATAAAACACATAACATATCCATGTTTTCATTTGTCATATATAAAAATAAAAAATCAACACCAGGACCAAATTAAACACATAAAAAATAAAATTAGGAAGAAGAAAAAGACGAAATAGAAAAGAATAAGAAGATCGAGAATATACCATAGGTTTTGAGAGTTTGATCATCCTTGAGGATGCGACCCTTATAGATCAGACGCTGTTGTTGAGCGGGGATATCAGAGTTTCGAGCAACGATCTCCTTGAATGATCCAACGGTGGAATCGAGATTAATCTGAAGGGTAAATTTGGTACCATTGGAGCATCGAATGTTGATGTTGACTCCTCCATTACCCTCAACGGGACTTTCACCTCCCATGTTTCTGAAAAGCAGTGATAGAAAGGGGAAATATGGAAAACCCTAACCCTGGAACAATTGAAGAAAGGAGAAACAATTCCAAGATTGGGAATTGGGGGAGAAAATCAAACCGAGGATTTCAGAGAGAGACAGAGAAAAATAAATTAACAAAGAAAACAAAAATATATATTAAATAGATTTTATTATCAACCTAGACAAGGCACCCTATCTTGTTTAGGGGACTAGAATTGTTACAATGCCTTCAATTATGCTTTAATCAAATTAACCTATGATCAAAATAGATAAATAGTTTACCAACATTTAGGTTATTTTGTTGAAAGAATTTGAGGAAATAACCTACATTTTAATATTAAATTTGGTTTAACTCAACTAAAAATAGGATTTAATTTATTATAAAATTGACTTGAGACTTGAAGTATATTGACCTAGATCACATAATTAATGAGTTGTCGGATTTGAGATGATTTGCATTCCACAATTTTTTAGGTTGAAATTTATAACCTTACATTATCGATTATTTCACTTCTCTCTTTAATTTTTTTTAATTATGTAACTTGCAAGTACTTGTCATATATTATTATTTATTATCTAGAATTAATCGTTGTCCATCAATTTCATCCACAAAGATGTTGAAAATTGTGGGAAAATCACAAATCTTGATTACCTCTCACAATTCTTATGATATTGTCTATTACTTATTCACAACAACTAAATTTCATCATCATTTGCTTCAACCTTCAAAATTCATTATGTATTGAGCTCCCATTATTCCTCATTTACCTAATGTTCCTCCTTTCACCCTCCATCTAAAACATACATCTTTATATATAATTCATCATTTCCTTATTGTTATATAAATATCTAGTGTTTTTATTAAGTATTTTATAACTTCACTTCCAAATTACACAATCAATATTAAAATTAGATACAATAGTGGTGATATCAAGTATTTTATTGTGATGATTTTCCTTTGTGTTCATTATTTATACAACATTCAAATCATCATTTGATTGTGACCCCATTAATAATGCTAGACTTTGTGATTGCCCTCAACAATATCATCAACTCCCATGGCATCTTGACACTCAATGCACGAAAGACAAATCAAGTGCATTAGTACACACAAAAATACAAAAAACAAATAATTAATTCTATTTCTAACCAAAAGGATAGCATGAAGATTGATCTTCTGCTTCTTGTGCAATGAAGGAAGATAAGATGCCTTTTGTCTCTAATCTATGCAGGAGGAAATACAAAATCTTCTGCTTCAAAACAATGATATTGATTATTTGAAGAGATTGGAGAGTATTGGTTGACTTTGCTTTATTTTAGGTGGTTCTTGTCCTTTCTTTTTGAAATCATCATCAGCTGATAAATGCAATTTTTTCTTCAAGTCAGACTCATTTGTTGTTTTTGCATCCACCTTTATGTTGCAGTTGTCAGCGGTCACTGGATGATTTTTGGACACGGTGGACTGCGCTGGTGTGCACCGGTTTTGTTCAACCATCTTCACATGCTTAGCTTTGTCTAAAAAGCTTTTACTGGTAATACCACTTTTGTTTCTATCATTTACCAGCTGTTTCCGGTGATAATTTTTTTCCCTTGCACCAGAGTCCTTCGTAGATAGATCAACCTTCTTGTGCTCTTCATCGGTTTCCTTGTACTCCAATTTGCCCATTTTCTGCACTGGAGTACCGCCATTCTCAACCAATCTCCGTTTCTTGATCTTTTCTTGGTTATGTTCAGGATTTGGTGTTGATGAAACATGCCTTTTATTTTTCCTTGCTACCAATTGATGGTTTACAGGATCTGAAAGTTGTAATTGGTCAGTTTCCTTAGCACCATCGATCTTAAGATGACATTTTGCAGCCTCAAAATCTTTCCCATCCCCAACAATTCCGCTATTCATAGTTTCAAGAACAATTTTGCCAAAAACATATCTAGCCTCTCGAAGGTGACCCTTCCCAAGCATGTTATAATTTATCTTTGAGCTTTTTCTTTCACTACTATAAAATTGGATACCATTGACCAGCACTTTGAAAAGTTCAGAAACATGTTTCCCTGTTTTCCTTGGTACAAATACCTGAAAGCCACAAAGTTTTCAGTTAGACTGGAGCCTATGCTATGGAGTATGGACAACCACAAATCGACATATTTTCAAATGGATATAAATGATTTACAGATGGGTAAAAGATGAATTAACCTAACATGAAGGGACAAGTTTAGAGTCAGGTGCTATAGGAATCTGCTAAAAGGGATTACTGCAGGAAGGAGGATATCCCTGTAGAGAAAGGCAAACTGTCCAAACGTATCCTTTTATACCCATATTCAAAACTTCATCGCAAGCATACAAGAAATTATGCATGAGATGACAATTCAAGTAAAGATTGTCTTTAAATGAGTGGAACCATCTCTGGCTCTCATAAGTCATAATGATAGAATTACAATTCATATGGTACTATATACATTTACTAGACTAGGCATGTATGAATAACTCAGTCAATTAGAACAGGACTTGAACCAGTTGCAACCACCATGCAAAAAATCAATCACACGATCTTTTGAACATTAGCTAAATATATACCAAAGAAGTTTTACTTACTATGCCAGAGCGTGAAAAAGATGGGTATCTGGACATGAGCTGGACACAAATATTATTCTCAACCAGAGCAGGTATGGAGTCCATCACCAAAGATGCCAACTTAGTGACTGCTTTTGCAATTTCTTCATCTGATTTGTATACATCGGACTTCATTATTTCAGGTGCAAAATGAATGCACATTTCTATACGTTCTTTAGCAAATTTAACACCTTTTTCCCACTCCCCATGATATAAAACAGAAGCAAACGTCCGAACTACAACTGCATCTTGAGGGTTATTTACTAATGCCAGGTGAAACGCTAGCAATCCAATCCTGTAAAATACAAATATACTACAGTGTCACAGACATCCATCACTAAGAAAAAGAGAGAAATAGAAATTCTCAAACAACTTCATTCAAGCAAAGTCTACGCCAGCTAAACCAGAGAGTAAGTTTTGAATAAACCACTTGTTCCCCTCTCCACATCCACCCACAAAAACTTATAAGAATAAAAAAGAACCAGCTGCTAAACCAAGAGCCTGATCATTACGCTGATACCTAAAGTGATTACTGAATTAGAACATACATTTATTGCTAAAAATAGAACTGAAAATGAGCAATTCTTTGATCATCCTCATTTAACACACTTATCTCCTATCCTATGAAGCATGGGCATGGCACTTCAAAAAGTTGCACCAAATACAGATGTTCCATGTGCTAAGTACATTCATAGGTTGGGTATGGCAAAAATTAAATATCAAGTATTACCTTCCATATTGAAATTTTTGCAGGGATATACTTTATTTATGGCCCATCTCTGATGTCAATTGACATCAAAACTTTACAAAACTGAAAAATGAAGCTCATCTCTAAACACCAAAACCAATTTTTTTCCAAGCTTAAGAGAACCAAACAGAATACAAGTGTTAGAAAGTGACTTGCTGCTGCCATGGAATCTAGGTTCCATTGAAGACTCAAAAATGATAATAGGCTGAACAAGGGTTGATCCATTATTTTATTTCCTTCTTAAGATCTGAATACATGCTTCATGGACACAAAAATCAGCAGAAAGTGAATGGGGAAGAAGAATGTAACTTTTTTCTATTCAACTTAAAATATCTTGCCAGAGGATCTTATATATGTGTATCTTTACTTTAAACCTAATCTTTTGGATGGAAATTGTCAAGAACCAACTATCTCAAAAGCTAAAACCTCTGTTAGGTAGGCACATGAATGCCTTTATTATTTCTCTAAAACACCTCCTTACATAAGAGCCCTTTGAACTTGAAGAAGTTCCCATATTAGAAGAATGGGTGCGACAAGAACATGGTCATATAAGCTCTGAATCCATGTCAATAAAAAAGATATTGTAGTAAAGTCTAACTAGAAATACATACAAGATGCATGTAAAGTTCATAAGTTAGCCCTAATTCTTTACACAATCTTAAATGCACCATTAGATATTCTTTCTTTCTCTGGACCTACATCAGAGTTATCCCTCCAACTCTTGGTGCAATGAAATCAATCCTAAAATCTTAGGATTAATTGGTTTTTTTAGAGGTGATGCTTGTGACCAGTGGAACTAAAAACACTCACCATAGAGTGCAATCAGAAGGTTGATCACATGCAACCAAATTATCCAGATGGCAAAATAATTTCTGCAAAAACAACAGAACCATAAGTGAAAGCAAAAAAGTTCATAGCAAATACACGCTACCTATGATATTTGGACATTACAGAGTTCTGATATATTGCTATTTTTATATTGCCTTCATTTTTGTCTCCAAATACATATCCAATTTTCCAACTATTCAACAAGCATAGTCTACGAATATGAGAGAAATTCTTCAGTCTCACTACATCTATTAACAATATTTAACCTACTACCCAACTTACCTTTAGTTTTAAAAGCAAAATCTTCTCCAATTATCACAAAAAATTAATAAGCTTCTACAACTATTTCCATGTTGTCTTATCTCTCTTATGTCCAAAAATTTTAAGAGCCGTTTCCGTTAGTTACGTGGGTGAATAATTATACGATTATTTGTAGAACTACTTTGTAAATCTAACCTACCATCAACATATTGGAAGCCTGAGCATCTTCTTTATTTGCCTGATCGTCAAGATATGCAGCCTGTAACCAACTAATGAGTAATAATTTTATTTGGTTGAAAGGTATATTGTTAAAAGACTACAAGTCAACAACTCAAATCCACTTACATGCAGAGGAAGTAAAAAGTCAAGCAATTTGAATTTCCACAGCAAGCGCAGGGACGGTCCAGCAGCTCCATAGGACAGCATATAGTTCAACTCAATCATTAATTTGTTCTGTAATATATAAGGAACGTAAGCAGGATGAATGGTGAAACTAAAAGTACAATTACTTTGACATCCAAAAAAAACCTGTGAGTATTTTCTGTAATAGACAGTATTACTTTTCCAGTCATCAATAACAAGATACTAATTAAGTGGAAATGTAATTAAAAATATGCAGCATTTCTGCATAGCCTGTGGACAAGAGATAGAAGGAGAAGTATCCCAGTAAAACTAAGAGATGAGAGAATTTTTCTTATGCCAAATTTAGGCAATAAACTAAACCGGTATTGCAGGAAGCAGATAGGAGACACGGATATGACATGAAACAGCATGATTTTGAAATGGCAAAAGGTCAAAAACTAATTCAAAGATATATAGAAGAGAAACATCTAAAAGTATCAAAGTATCCAATACGATACATATTGGACAATGGTATAACGACCCTTTTGATTATCAGACGAGCAGTGCTGCATAGGCAATACTGCAATGGTATACCATCATCATAAAATTCCAATTGAGGTACCTTATTCATGTTCTTAACTAGTGAAGAACAAGTCCTTAGTGCAACCTCAGTCTCCCTTGATAATGATAAGCCTAGACGAGCAGCAATTCTGAAGCCGCGCAAAATTCTCCCTACACAAAGGTTGATGCAACTTCATTCTCATAGAGGATGTTAACCAATACGGAAAAACTCCCAATTTCAACATGCTAATCAGAGCAACTACCTACCAGGATCCTCTTCAAAAGACACTTGAGCAGGGATCACTGTTTCTAGCTGAATTCATATCACCAAGCATAATTATATATCAGAATTCAGCATACTTAAAAGTTACAGTCACGTTTGGGGTGTAAACAATCACTAACAAATCAAATAAAGGGTCACCTTCATCGACTTCAAATCAGCCAGTCCATTGGCATAATCATATATTTTATTGGCAAATGGGTCATAAAATAAACTGTTTCAACAATAAGAAACGGATTAATAAGGCAGATTACATATATAAATAAGAGAAAAAGTAATACTTGTTTACACAACTTCCTA
>NC_032025.1:1648398-1788447 GCF_001865875.1 Lupinus angustifolius
CATATTTGGTTGTCCTGCTTATATACATGTACCCAGTGATGAACGGTCGAAACTTGATCCTAAGTTAAAGAGGTGTATCTTCATTGGATATACCAAAGGTGTGAAGGGGTTCAAGTTCTGGGATCCAGTTTCCAGAAAGGTGGTGTTGAGCAGAGATGCAGTGTTTGATGAAGATTTCATGATGAAACAGTCAGTTTTGACAAAGGTGTCCATGCCAAATGGAGAAACTTTGGGTTCAAATATGATTCCAGTGAGCAATGAAATGGTTCAGGTGAATAAAGGCAAGGAACCATGCACTAGTTCAAGTCAAGAACATGATGATTCTCAGGCAGAGAGTTCAGGTGTGCAGGAGTATCTACTTGCTAGAGACAGGGATAGACGTCCTATCAAACCTCCAGAGAGATATGGCTTTGAGGATATGGCTTCAGTTGCTCTCCATATCAGTTCAGGAGATCCATGTAGCTTTCAAGAGGCTATAAACAGCCAGGAGAAAGAACAATGGATGAGTGTCATGATGGAGGAGATGGAATCTTTACAAAAGAACCAAACTTGGGAGCTTGTTCCATTTCCCCCAGACAAGCGTGTTGTTGGGTGCAAATGGGTGTACAAGAGGAAGCCAACAATATCGGAAAAAGAAGGGGAAAAGTTCAAGGCTCGTCTTGTAGCAAAAGGGTATTCACAGCAGAAGGGGATCGACTACAATGAGATTTTCTCCCCAGTGGTGAGACACACTTCTATCAGGGCAGTGCTTGCCTTGGTAGCCATCCGGGATATGCACTTAGAACAGATGGATGTGAAGACTGCCTTTCTCCATGGTGAATTAGAGGAGAAAATTTACATGACACAACCAGAGGGGTTCAGTGCAGCTGGACAGAGTCACTTGGTTTGCAAGTTGAAGAAGTCTCTATATGGGTTGAAGCAGTCTCCCAGACAGTGGTACAAGCGGTTTGACACTTATATGTTGAAGCTTGGTTATAAGCGTTGTGAGTATGATTGCTGTGTTTATGTGAGAAGCCTTGACGATGGTTCGTTTATTTTTCTGTTACTTTATGTTGATGATATGTTGATTGCTGCTAATCATTTGAGTGATATCAATGAGCTGAAAGTCATGCTAGGTAAGGAGTTTGACATGAAAGATTTAGGGGCTGCTAGGAAGATTCTTGGGATGGAGATTCACAGGGATAGGGGAGCTAGAAAACTATGGCTCTCCCAGCAAAGCTATGTTGAAAAGATCTTAGAGAGATTTGATATGAGCAATGCTAAAGTAGTGAGCACTCCATTGGCAAATCACTTCAAGCTTTCCCTAGATCAGTGTCCAAAGACAGATGAAGAGAAGAAATACATGTCAAAGGTTCCATATGCCAGTGCAGTGGGTTGCTTGATGTATGCTATGGTTTGTACTAGACCGGACTTGGCACAAGCAGTTAGTCAAGTATGCAAGTACATGTCGAAACCAGGGAAGCAACATTGGGAAGCAGTCAAATGGATTTTCAGATATTTGAAGGGGACTACAGGTCTCGGTATCATGTTTGGCAGCCAACAGAGTAAGCCTTCAGTTATTGGTTATGTTGATTCGGACTATGCAGGAGACTTGGATGATAGAAGGTCCACAACGGGGTTTGTCTTCACCCTTGCAGGTGGACCAATTATGTGGAGATCATCAGTTCAGTCTGTTGTTGCTATGTCCACAACTGAAGCAGAGTACATGGCAGCTGGTGAAGCTTCTAAGGAAGCCTTGTGGCTTATGGGACTAGTAAATGAGTTAGGCATTGAGCAAGGTGGAGTTTCGCTGCATTGTGACAGTCAGAGTGCTATCTTCTTAGCAAAGAATCAGGTGTATCATGCTAGAACCAAACATATTGATGTGAGATTTCATAAGATCAGAGAGTTGGTAGCTTGTGGGCAGATACTATTGCAGAAGGTTCACACTTCAGAAAATGCAGCTGATATGTTAACCAAACCGGTTACTGTGGACAAGTTCAGGCATTGCCTGAGCTTGTTGAACATTCACTGATGATGGACTATGGAGCGCCCCCAACCCAATGGCGGAAGATGGAGATTGATGATATTCGCCAAGGTGGAGATTGTTGTGCAATGACTCATATCTCTAGATAACAGCAATACAAGTTATGGGCTTGGGCTGATGTAAAGGGGTTGGGGTAGAGGGCTATATATATTGATGTTATGTAAACCTAATGTAACAAGGAGAAGAATAGTAAAACACTAATCCTTATTCTCTAATAATATATAGTGGTAGCCGCTCAACGCTCCCGGGGACGTAGGCACAATTGGCCGAACTTCGTTACCAAATCTCTTGTGTTATTCTCTTGTCTCTATACTCTTTACTATTTGATTGTTCGCTTGTTCCCAACAATTTCTTTATCTTTAAAAATGGTTTTGTTTCGATTAGTCTCAATGTAATGATTGTTGAGTTTCATTCTCAAAATCTAGTTGTAGTTTTACATTATATCAGGTTCAGTGCTTATTTTTTCTTTCATTGTGAGAGTTTGAGGCATGTACGATGTACTGGTGCATTTATATATAAATTATTGAACTTTGCGTGAAAAATGTATTTCTATGAATAATAATAAAAGTGATGATGTATCTTTTTACAAACTCACCATATAATTTCTCGTACACAGGTGTCATGACCTTCTTATATGTATATAAGGATTTTTATGCTACCGAAAGCTATGAAATTTTTCAGATTACATTATCCAATTCCATTAAATGTATGGTACGCATATCTATATGTGCGTCATATAGAGGGTGCCTTAGGAATGTCTATAAATATATTTTTAGTTTTCTGTCTATAAATATGTTTTCTAAAATCCCAATAAATATTTTGCAACTTATTTATTTCAAATTTTCTTTATAATAATTACTTATTTACTTAATATAACAGCTTCAACACCATCCCATTCATTAAAACTCTACATTAACAATAAAATATATAGACATTATTTTTATGAAGTAACATTCATGATATTTTTATTAATAAATTATGTTTTCATTTTTTAATTAAATGTATGGTACTGGTATCAAGTTCCATTAAATGTATGGTACGCATATCTATATGTTCGTCATATAGAGAGTGCCTTGGGAGAAACCAGGATCCTTTCAGATTCTGCGGGAGCTTCAGTTTGAAAATCTTGTCATCCTCACCCCACACAAAATGTATTATCAGCAAACTGAAGTTTCACATCAAGAGTAATACTTTAATTATATAGAAATCGTGGATGTTATGGAATAATTTGCGAACATGTAAACAGTCTAGAAATAATTAATGACTAAGCCTTCCAATTAGTGAACATCGTGTTTAGTTGCTCAAGGAAAGTCATATATTTTTTTACGATTAGAGAAGAGAAAATTCATATAGAGATAAAGAATATTAAGAGAGTAAGTATTACTCATATCCACTAAATCTCTATAATTAATAATGAATAAGACAATTTGAAGGATTCTGCATTCATTTGACTAGAAAGTAAGAAAAGAAAGGAAATCAGTTATTAAGAATACTCCAAATATGAAAAAATATAAGTTTCATCATCTCATCTAGATGAAACCTCAAGTTTTCAAAAATATTTTTGTTTGTAATATGTCATAGAATCTATATTGTAATAAAACAAAAGAATCATCCATAATTATTTTTCTTGTTGTCCATCCAAAACAATGATTTGTGAATTGAGAAAAAAGTCTTTACTTCATTGTGAATAATAGATCTAAGGTCAAAATGAGAAATTTGGTAAAAAATTAAAAGTCACATATTTGTTTGAAACATTAAAAGTTCACAAGTGCAGGATTAAGTTTCTAACTTAGAAATTTGATTAATTTGTGAGAAAAAAAGTAAGGGAAAAAATGATGAGAAATGGAAAGATTCTTTTTAGCCTGATATAAGAATAGGGAGGAAATAAAAATGTAAAATGTATACGTTTTCTTACATTTTTTTGTTTGGTTATATAGAAAGTAAGAATTGATAAATTATTGTATTAACCAAGAGTATTATTTTCCTACTGAATAACATCTTTTGCCTTAGCGTAATTATTAACTAATTTTTAGTTCTAATCATCCGTATATGATTATATAACACATATTTATTATTCGTATAGCTTTTATATGGATAACCACATTTTAATGTAAATTCCTTTTATTTCTCATTATTTTTTTGCCAAAAATTCATTCTATAGTTATGACCATGAGAACCCATATTATAGTCATAAATCTTGCTTAAAGATTGTTATCCCAAAAATCTAGCTTAATGATTGCTATCCTAATGATTATACAATTAGAGAGAAGCAACTATACTAAATTCACACAATAATTATAGGCCAAGTTTCAACCAATGGAGTAATCAATTAAAGAGAAATGCTAATATATTCTCAACGATAATTATTAAGTGAAAAAGGAAAGTTTTGATGGGGAATACATTAGTTAAAGTACATAGAAGCAACCTTACATGTGAAGTTTTCCGAATGCAATATTAACCTTTTTATATCCCAATTAGTGCTTTTAGAACATTAACGAAATGTATTAACAAGCTAAACTACTATATTGGGGGGAAACACACATTTAAATGAGTCAACGACTCAAGGTGTATGTGATGGATCAACGGATGAATGTGTGATGCATTGTATGATTGTATCTCTCACTTATATCTTATTCATGAGGGGTCTTCTTACAACCAAACGAGTAATGTCAGAGTCCATGCATGATTATGCTTGAGTGTTGGAGAGAAAGTGATAGTTGGGTGAATTCATAAGTGAGGCTCGTGTATCAAAAGTCTTGTTATGAACTTTTAATTAAACTTTTACCTTGGTCTAAGAAGATTATTTTATTAGAAATAATCATGTTTTGTAAATTCCTTAAATACCCTATCATATGTTGGGTTGATATTTTTAACAAGTATAAATGAAAATAAAATAATAATTATATTAGCTATTGCGACCCGATTTTTGTTTGGAATACTGGTTTTGCGACTATCTCAAATATAAAGTGTCTTATAAGAGAACCATGAAAAACAATTTCAGATAATGCAGTACAAAATAAGTGAAATGCGTGATTTTCATTTATTTTTGGACTCTGGGTGGATGGAAGAAAGAAATTGCTTGAGGCATCTATTATAAACACAAGGCCTTTCTAGGTGAACCAGATGACCAGCCTTCGTTATGCCTTCAAATGTTGCCTTATATCCTAGTTGCCTGTCATCCAAAATCATTAAATTATTTAGATAAGACATGTTATGTTACTGTAATTTTATGAGTTTTGTCTCTCTAGATTCTTACTCTTTCATATTTTGTGCAAGCTTTAGTTTGAAAATCTGATCATTCTCACCCCACAGAAGATGTATTCTCTGCAAACATAAGTTCAGTAATTATTAATCAATATAGAAAGCAGTCAAAGCACGAAGGTTTTAGAACCCAAAGAACTTGCTGAAAATGGCTTTGGGTAGAAGGTAAATGTAAGAATGTTGTTATATCTTCGTAGAGTTAGGATCTTCTCCATTAATGGAGAGGCAAGTGCTTCAAAAAGTGAAGAGAAATGCAACTTTTTATTACACATATATCATTTTGATTGTAATAAAATCACTTGTCTCTCCATTAATGGAGATGATCCTTACTCATCTTCCTATGGGTGGGTTGAAAACCCAAAATAATGCATAATTAGCTACTGTCAATAGGTATCTCAAACATTACAGCATGGTGGGTTTTTCCTCATCAGGATTAATATCGGTGATGCTGCAAGTGTTAGCAAAAAATGGATTCATATGGGTATGTTATAAGATATGATGTTGTAATAATGTAATGATTCTAATCTGATCTTAATAAAGTATTGTATTCATTCAAAAAAATAAAGTACCTGCTGAAATTTCGGGATAGTGATGTCTTTGTTACTGATGACTAATCCCTCCAACAGCTCAGCTCGCTCCTTTCTATTCGTGAACATCACCTGTAATTGCTTAAAGGAGTCACATATTTGGTAAAACAAAATAACTATATTTTGGCAAAAAATTTATAGTTGTGGATTTTAGTTCCAAACCTATATTTTAAGGAAAATAGTTTATGACATAGTGTGTTGATTTAGTAATGGGCGATTCTGTGATACTTAAATAGACTAAAATATTACATGCTCAATTTCTGAGAGCAATATTTGTTGATATGAACAATTATACACCCCAAAAAGAATTAATTCTTTATTCATAAGGTGAGAGGATACTATTTTCCAAAAATAAAAGTAGGATGTTTACTATGTTGGTACATTTTACTTTTTTTTATAAACAATTATTAATATATTAATATTTAATGTGAGTAAAACTCAAACTCACAACACTTTCACTTCATTTCTTAAATCTTTCAAGCGAATCATCACATTACATTATCTTAAATGTATAATTGTATTCAATTATACAATGCACAAACATTCCCCACTAATATAATGCATGAACATTCTCCAATTATAACTTTTAAGTGTATTTTTTTTAATGAATAAGGAAAAACATGGGACAATTAATCTCCATTTCAAAACTTAAGTCATGAAAAGAGAATAGGGATTTGATATCTCACTTTTTATATTTTATTGTGTCCCAATTCAATTACAAATTGTCACCTACATAAAATGTAAAATGAAAAAATATAAAAAAAAGTTTTCATGTTATTTGGTGATATATAATTCACTTATAATGAAGATGAATTTTTGAGACTAGGATTGATGAGGAGATAGAAAGCATTACATATGTTGGGAAGATAGTGACCTAAGTCTTTATTGCTTATATCACCATGCAAACAAAGATAACAGTGCAATAGGTTGGGGACGTACTATACAACTAGATAGATCTACTCTAGAATTGAATTGGTGCATGCATCTATACGAATTAAAAACAGAAAAACCATAAACCACACTATACAAAAAGAATATAAGGAATCCAATGATAAAATTGACAAACCTCGAGGAAGTCTTTATGCAAACGATCAGGGAACCAAAGCTTTTTATGAGCAGCCACAGATAAAAGGGCCTTAAGGCCCTTAACAGAGGTTGGCAATAAGAGTTCTGATGATGAAGAAAACCCAAGCTCTTGCAATGTTGTTTCTATGATGGAATCCATCATAGCCAAAATGGAACCAGTAATCACTATAGCTTCTACAAACCCAGGGTACAGCTCAGCCATCTTAAAAGCCACCATCCCACCATAACTGAACCCAACCACAATGCATTTCTCAACCCCAAGCTTCTTTAACCCCACAGCCAAACACTGCGCTTGAAATGCCGGAGACCGGTCCGGTTTATCTGTGATTGAACCACCAAAGAAGAGAAGATCCGGCACGTAAACCGCGTAATTTTTAGTTAAAGCACCAACCTGGAACTGCCATGTTATAATTCCTTCTGAGGAGAAACCGTGGACCAGAACCACCACTGGTTTGCTAGGCTTTGCAACTAGCTTAGGGTTCAACCCGTTCTTCTTTTTGGGTTTGGAAATAGTCTCTGAAGGTACCCAGAAAGTCATTACTGTCCCTGGTTCTATCTCAACCTTGTAGGGTCTCACCCCTGCAAGCTTCATTAGTCCATGCAACAATGGTTTCTGTGCTGCCACCAAGTTCACCATCACTCTCTCACACTCACACACTGTCTATGTCAAAAGGGTGATGATGAATGAAGCTATATATTGAAATGTTGCCAAATATTTTATATGTAGAGATTATAAGGTTTGGTGCAGCGTTGTTATCGCTTTCCATAGCACAAATGTAAAGAGAAGGAACATTTATGGATAAGAATTGGGAAAATCAAAGATTGGACCGCTACCTGGTAGCAGGTAGGACTTGCTGTGCTAATGTTTCTTTTTCCTTTGCCCATTAAAGCAAGATATTAACAATGTCAAAATTCGATCTAGTACGTGAGATTTAATAAAAGTCAACAGGTTTCTTGCAAGCAACTTTGATTAGTAAAGTTTTAGTGAAATTATACATTACGCATCATTTTTCTACATTTACACATCTACACAGAACCCCTATGTTTTGTTTAACTTAATTACATTTATCACATTTTTTGTTTAAAATATTACACTTATTTATTATGCGGGATGATCAGTGTAATGAAAGTATAAAAATTAGGGAATGTTTGTATAAGTGTAAAGTGAGGAATGGTTGGTGTAATTTCACTACTACTCAGGGGTGTGAGTGTAATTAACTCTAATATTATTATTAAATGTTTACATTTAGAGTATTGAAGTAATTAAAGAAATAAATTGTTGAGTAATGGTTATCATGATTAGATGGCTTCCCTAGGTCCTTTGTTTGGTTGAAACTTGAAATGAAAGTTGTAATATTCGGGTCATCCACCCTAACCCTTGTCTAGTCATCTAGGCCTAAAGTCTTACATGTGAGTTGGGCCCTTGGGGCAGCTAAGCCCGATAATAGGTAGAGCTGAGCAATCGTGTACCCTCAAAATTCACATCAAATTTTATAGTGGAATAATAATTTTGGACTTTCGTTTCTCACTTAATATATCACATTTTATTTTTTCCATAAGAAAAGTACAAAAAATTAGTGTCAACTTTGAATGTACATATAATATTGAGTGAACTCAAAATTATTGATTTGGAGTGAACTCTTCACTTATCAAATCTAACTTTGTAGACTCTTTACTGGAGAGAATCTCATCAAATGTCTGGTATGTACGTTAAGAAAGTGTTATATTGCAGCTTTGAGCTTTACCCTAAGCATTAATTTGTGGAGAACACTTGACACAACATCCATAAATTTAAAACATGGGACACTTGATATGTAAAGATTTATAAACACACACTATATCATTCGCCATTCATTTGTATCAATTAAATGTACCTAGTCTGTCATCTACTGAGTACCTCTGTTTGAATGTCTGTGCTATAGAATTGAGAACAATGAAAAGAACCACTATAAAATTTCAGAATACGCTTAAGCATATAAAACTTGAAGATAGCAGCACACCAAAATGAATGGTCATGACCTCTACCAATTGAGTGTGAGCAATTAAAAATGGGTGAGGATCCTTTTGAGTAGCGGGGACTACATCAATTTAGCTCAATTCTAATGGTTTGAGATCTTGCTATAAGGGAATTTGCAACCAAATGGATGAAACGGTCCACATGTCATAAAATCATTGTCAACATAAACTATACAATAACTAAGAAGAAAAGTGAAACAACAAAAAGTAGGGGAAAGTTAAAGAAATAAATCCGAAGAAAAAGCAAACTAAGAATAATATAGAATTATCCCATTCTAACTACATCGATCTTAGTCAAGACCGCAAGACGAAGAAAAGGAGACAAACAAAATGAAAAAGAGTCTTAAGTTAAAGCAACAAAAAAAACATCATTTCAACGAGACCACTTAACCATCGCAATCAGAAACAACTTCCAACAAAACATCATAGCATCGTAAAACGTTTACGTATATGCGGGATGATCAGTGTAATGAAAGTATAAAAATTAGGGAATGTTTGTATAAGTGTAAAGTGAGGAATGGTTGGTGTAATTTCACTACTACTCAGGGGTGTGAGTGTAATTAACTCTAATATTATTATTAAATGTTTACATTTAGAGTATTGAAGTAATTAAAGAAATAAATTGTTGAGTAATGGTTATCATGATTAGATGGCTTCCCTAGGTCCTTTGTTTGGTTGAAACTTGAAATGAAAGTTGTAATATTCGGGTCATCCACCCTAACCCTTGTCTAGTCATCTAGGCCTAAAGTCTTACATGTGAGTTGGGCCCTTGGGGCAGCTAAGCCCGATAATAGGTAGAGCTGAGCAATCGTGTACCCTCAAAATTCACATCAAATTTTATAGTGGAATAATAATTTTGGACTTTCGTTTCTCACTTAATATATCACATTTTATTTTTTCCATAAGAAAAGTACAAAAAATTAGTGTCAACTTTGAATGTACATATAATATTGAGTGAACTCAAAATTATTGATTTGGAGTGAACTCTTCACTTATCAAATCTAACTTTGTAGACTCTTTACTGGAGAGAATCTCATCAAATGTCTGGTATGTACGTTAAGAAAGTGTTATATTGCAGCTTTGAGCTTTACCCTAAGCATTAATTTGTGGAGAACACTTGACACAACATCCATAAATTTAAAACATGGGACACTTGATATGTAAAGATTTATAAACACACACTATATCATTCGCCATTCATTTGTATCAATTAAATGTACCTAGTCTGTCATCTACTGAGTACCTCTGTTTGAATGTCTGTGCTATAGAATTGAGAACAATGAAAAGAACCACTATAAAATTTCAGAATACGCTTAAGCATATAAAACTTGAAGATAGCAGCACACCAAAATGAATGGTCATGACCTCTACCAATTGAGTGTGAGCAATTAAAAATGGGTGAGGATCCTTTTGAGTAGCGGGGACTACATCAATTTAGCTCAATTCTAATGGTTTGAGATCTTGCTATAAGGGAATTTGCAACCAAATGGATGAAACGGTCCACATGTCATAAAATCATTGTCAACATAAACTATACAATAACTAAGAAGAAAAGTGAAACAACAAAAAGTAGGGGAAAGTTAAAGAAATAAATCCGAAGAAAAAGCAAACTAAGAATAATATAGAATTATCCCATTCTAACTACATCGATCTTAGTCAAGACCGCAAGACGAAGAAAAGGAGACAAACAAAATGAAAAAGAGTCTTAAGTTAAAGCAACAAAAAAAACATCATTTCAACGAGACCACTTAACCATCGCAATCAGAAACAACTTCCAACAAAACATCATAGCATCGTAAAACGTTTACGTATAACTAGTTGATCTTGACCGTCCACATTGTGAACTTCTCTTGTAACATATATTCTATTATCATATGATTCTTATGGTTACTCAATGTTCTTCTTCATCATGTAAAGTCGTGAACGAAGTTTGTTCTGTCTGTGACGTTAAGTCTCCAAGACAGAAAGGGAATGCCATTATCGGAATCTTGATCCCCGTCATCCATGAACCGGAAATCGTTCCCCATCGCCGGCGAGAGGCACTGCATCTTCTGGCTCTGCGAGTGTGCGTACCATGAGTTGTTATGGTGGCTGTACATCTGCGATGAGTCCACTACACCGCCGGACGCCGCCGTGGGCGTGGCAGCAGCACTCGCTCTTCTCTCTTCTTTCTTGAATCTTATCCCACAGGCATTACAGAGTGACTGCAATTCAAGTCATATATAAGCATTCAGTATTCTTTAATCTTTACTATTAAAAGGTAGGAAGTAATCCGAAATGATTAGGCCTAAAAACATAAGAAGTTGAAATTTGAAACACGAAGCTTTAAAAACATTATTATCTTGTCTTGCTAAGTAGCACAATGGAACATGTATCATATATAACTTTGGAAGTTACGATATTGGAAATATATTCAAAGTGAAACAATTTTTTTATGATCAGTGAAAATTAATTTGATAACTCAAAAAACAAACAAAAAATTTAATGGTGGTTTAGATAGTTAATGCAATATCAAAATAAATGATTTATACTGACATATGGAAAATATCTAGACAAATCAGTATTTTTAGTAGTTCATAATTCTATGTATTAGTTGTAAAAAAAATGCTTGATATCAAACTAAAAAATGTAGTATGTTAGATTTTTGATATCAAACTACTAACATAGTTGTCTATACCTTTGGGCCTTGAGGTCCATTCCTCCAAAGAGGTGTTGAAGTAGTGTCGCAGTTGGCGCAGCGACGAGGAAGGAGAGAGTCATTGGTATTGTTACTACTGCTATCTTTCCTGGACTTGGTTTGTGACTGAGTGCTGTGGTTGGGTTGTACTAAATCCCAACAAAAATTTGAAACGGGTCGACAGCTTCTCTTCTCTTCATCTTCTGTGAAACGTGTAGAAGGGGTTCCAAGTGAGAGGGTGCAGTCCACATTAGATGAAGAGGGAGTAGCATTGTAGGAACACATATCAGGCTCATGCTGATCATAGTCATAGGGTTTGTGGTTTGGCATGGAGAATAGCATAGAGAATGAACTTGTTTGGCTATGGAACATACCACATGTGCAGTGTCCCATCACGTGTCCCTGATATGAGTCATTGCAAGAACGGTGCATCATTACCTTGTTGTTGTAATTGAAGATAGCAAAATGGATATGTGAAGGGCTATGGAGAAACAAGGGTAGTAATAGACCAATAGATAACAAATAAGTAATAATAAAATGTTTGAAATGTCAGTCAACACTTGCAGTCGACGTTGTCGTTAATCGCAAATGGAGCAATGTAGATACATTTATGATGAGAGTTATAAAGATTAAAAGACAAAGAGAGAGAAAGGGAATAAGTGTAGTGTAGGTGGTGTTGGCAGAGAGGGTAGAAGGGGAGTGTTTGAGTTAATATATAAGAATGGCAGTGTTTGTGACTTTGTATATATAGGCAAAAGAAAATGTTTTATTGGTAATTGAGGTAGTCAAAAGAGGCCACGTGAATCTATGGATCAGTCTTCTCCGATCACGAGGCTTTAATAGTGAATATATCTCTCAACTCAAACCCAATTCATCACAATGCTCTCGCAGTATCCGTATCTTTGCCACTCACATCCTTCGCAATAGGGAAATGGAATAGTCTCTCACTCTCCCATCTCTTTTCTTTACTCCACGCTCTAATCCTAGTACCTAAATTATTTTTTATTATAATAAAAATATTCATTGCTAAGGAATTATTTTTATTTTGTTTGTCTAACTGTCTCAACAAATATTTTTTTTACAAGAATTGAATAATTAACATTTTGATATACTTAAAGATTCAAAAGAGTCTTACACAACTAGATTAATATTTATTGATCTTGTAATTATAATTAGATTTGACTAAACAATAAATAGATATGATGGAAAAGTTTTAGTCCCAATTAGTTTTTTTAACTGTGCAATTAAATCAATACGAGTTTGATTTTTATGAACAACACTCTAAACACGATTAGTTCCTTACCTGTAAGATAAATTAATATATTTAACAGTACAAAAAAATTTAAGTACGGAAGTGAGTTTTAAATATTCCACATCTATTCCAAGTCATGTTTTTTCACTTTATTCCTTTTCAATTTCTTGGTGTAAGATCTACTTAATTGTATAAAGAGTACTTAAATGAGGAGGTGAAAGTTAGTTTCCCCATAATAAAACTATGTATACTTAGGATTATGTTTTCGGGTGTCACGTACATTGATGAGGGAGGGATATGTAGAAATTAGTGGTGGCTAGTGTCTCCGTCAATATGTGATGATGCAAGAGTAATTTCAATGGAACAATGACTACTCTCCAAACATCCGGCGTCCAATCCATCAAATCTGCAGCAACAACAACCAGTTTTTGGAGCTGAGCTTCCACCAATTGTGGCTGGCCGTACCGTGGTAATCACGTGATTCCAATACAAAGCCAAACTTGTCATGATAGTAACCTCATGCACCGAATCTAAACTTCATCACTACATTGCTTTTTAGGAGCAGGTTGCTTATGCTAGAACAGTATTAGTAGTTGTAGTAGAAGAGAACATCCCTTAGCTTTTTTATTCGATTTTAGATCACAACAAGATAAAGATAAAGGAGGGAGAGAAAGAGATAAAGGGTATCGCAAATGAGATATTCTGCAATCATTAAAGCAATCTTGCTTCATACATGGCTTACCGTGTTTGTCTAACCCACTAAATTCACGATTCTTTGGGTCAAGCATAGAAACAATACCTTAAAAGAGAGAGAGAAAAAGTTATATTAACCTGAGTACTGGATAACTTGGATAGATAAATGATACATTGAAATAATCAAAACGCTCATGTATTTACTATGTAGTTTTCTAATGAAGAGTGTCAGGAGATTAAATCTAATTCGATCTAAGATTAAAAAACATTGACGGACATTGAGATTGATGAAGCAGAGTTGGACATTCCAAAAGATGCTCTCTACTATTCTCTTCGTAAACTCCTCCGTACTACTACAACCCAAAACTCTCGTTACCCCAACACGCATAATGTTATTACGTTGTCATCTACTACTACAATTACAAACACACATTTTCTCTTAACTCTTCACGCGACATTTCATTACGTCAATATCACACACCTCCAATCACATTGCGCTTGTATTATAGATATTAGAGAGAATTACTAATATATAGTAATTAATTGAAATGAATATAGGAAACAAATTCCCAAGTCATTCATTATTAGTACAATCTCAAGTAGAGAAACTCTTAGATTTGCTTAACCAATAAAATCTCGTCCACCCACGTTCCATTCGTTGATTCAAATCAAACCCAATTGAGAGAGCGTGAGAGTGTGATCGCTGTACTAGTCACCGTCGCACAACCTCAGATTTGCACAGTCTCTTCGTTAATCATGATGTTACATGGCTCGTTGGATTTGGTGGGACTCACTTGCCATAGTGTTCCACTTTCCCAATGTATGGACCAAATACTAATAAAACTATAAAAGCCTTAGTAATTGGCAAAATGGTATCTAATGCCTAATCCTAAAATTAATCAATTCAATGATAATACTAAATAATATCATCAACCAAGATGCCAAGTGGGTATCGTGTAAGAGATGTTCTTGCATTGCATGCATGCAAATGTGTTCAACGATGCCTGGAGCCACACTTCCATATTTTATTTGAATATTGTATAGTATTATATAGTACTGGTAGTACCTATTGATACAAATCATACATTATAGTATAGCATATTCATATAAAAATTAAATTCGCAATTATTGTAAAATAAACTTCGGGAACGAATAAATTTGCATTCCTCAAAAGCAACAAGATACAACTGGAATGTTTGTCCCCCTCATACTTAGGGGTTTGAGATATTTTTACTTTTATCTTTGTGGGTTCCATTTGATTTAATCCAATCGAGATCAGAGAGGTTGAGACCTTTTCGTTAGAGATTGGATTGGTCCATTCACTAGTGATTTTATGGTTGACTGAATCTTCTTTGGCATAGCTAGGTAAGGTTTCTTTGAGAGTAAGTATAAACATTGAATAAATGGAATTTGAATAGGATTAAGGAAAAGAAGGAAGCACAAATTAAAGTAGAAAAGTAGAATGTATTGTAGGAATCGAAACCCTGATAAGCTGTCCCATCTAAGAAAAGTTAACTTCTTGTCAGTATCAATATTTGAGACTACACTCCGTAACCTCTAATTGTCTCCTCTATGCTGGTCTAACCTTTTTTGGTCAAAGGTTGGTCTTAAATCCATCCACTATATATATTTTATGCGCCTTCTTAAAAGAACATCTCTTTATCTTTTCGTTACTTATTTATTATTATTGTGATTTGTCGTACATGTTTGGAGTAATTGTGTTAAAAATAATCAAAGGAGTTCATTAGGACAAAAAGAAAAAGAAGATTTAAAACCTGGTGAAGCAATAATTAACTATTGGCGATGGTGGTGGATGTGCTAACTATCAAGTTACCAAAGAATGAAGCGTTGGATCCTATGTACTGTGTTATATAATCTTGATTTGAATCTCTTTTCAGGTGATCACGAGATTAAAGTCTATACTCTACTTCTCTACTATTGCTGAGTTTGGTCTTCCAAGTGCCTTATTCCAATCATTTTGAATATATTCGATTGACACATCTGGTACTGCTAATTAACTTTCAAAATCTACTTTTTTCTTCGGATACAAATATTTTTCAATGAAGCTATCGGCCTTGAAACTACAATTATTAAGGATTTTGAAATCACATCCATGTTGAAATCACCCAGAATCTATTTTTACTCTAAGTGATGTTGCACATGAATTCACTAATTACTTGAACTACAAACTCACATGCAGGAAACAATAAGAGAGAAAGAGAAACAACTCAATATATTAATTGAAATTGATATAGAGGCAATAGTGATAGAAAACATCTAATATCACTGCTATATTGATATTAATGTGATAGAAAACATCTAATTGTAACTCTTATTTATATGATAAAATAAATCATAAAAGACGACATTCTTAACTACTTTAAACTAATTTAAAGTACATTTGAGACATTCTTTCAATATCTAAATATTATCTAGATATCTTCTTAATCATAGATAATTGATAGATATTATCTTGCTTGCTTTATTTAATTACCTACATTGCCTCATGCAGTGACTAAAGCCTGAACTTCAAATATTAGGGCGAAGATAACCCACAACTACAAAAAGTGGGACAAAACCAACATATAAATACAAATGTGTATGGGTTAAAATAATAAATTATCATCATATAACAACTAAGTCCACAACTTTGTTTTAAAAAATTAAACATGTCACATCAATTAACCCCATTTAGTAGTATGTGGATTCTTCCTTAGCCTCATGTTCTAGTAGGGTAAAACCAAAAGTTGTTAGAGACATTAGTCTAGTATAAAAAAATTGGAAAGATTTTGTATAAGCTCAAGTGAATAAAAAGAATAAGGCTACAATTATGATTATGTATTTATATTTAAAGATGAAATTTTGTAGATTGGTATATGTATTTTCTTTTCCACCAACACAGCTCGGCAGCTTAAATAGGATGTAGGAGGTCTTGATTCTTTTTGATAAAGTTGATGTAGTATGGTATATTCTATGTACTTTTTATGGTATATTATTTATGTATACAAATTTGTCAAAGGAATGATTGAAATGCTGTGTTACGTTCTAAAAGAAATACCCTTTTGTTGTACCTAAACTTATACTGATATTTAATTTAATAATGTTTTCTTATGAACATAATATCTTGGTTTTTAATATGCATCTGAAATGCAGTTTTGTGAGGATTTACCTTTCACTGCTAAGTTGCATCTAGTAACTAACAGTTCTATCACTTGGCTATACTTGTTTACTCTTTCTTAATGCTCAAAACTTCTAGTCAAGTGTGATTTTCCTTTACAATTGATTTTGTGGCTCTGTACTCTGTAGCTATCATCTTAAACTGAAGTCAACAATAACTTCCTCTGTTCTCAACATTTAGCTAGTGTAGAATTTCAGTCCTTATGAATTATCGTATACTAAATGCTCAAATTGTCAAAATAAGATGTTGCAGTAATGCTTGATTAACCTTTTCCCCCACTCTTTATAACAAAAAGAGGTGATCCAAAACATTAGTGAATAGTATTTATTACATACACAGTCACTGATAGTTCATTGATACTCAAAATTCTAAAAATGGCTTCTCGAAAAATGTTGTTTCTCTTTGCTTCTAAGGTCCTTCCTCAATAGAGTTGTAAATCCCTCAGCCTGCATATACCAGAAAAATTAGAAATAGCAAAATAACAGGAAATATTATCCACTGGTCTTGCTTTTTCTCTTCTTAGGATGGTGTACTTATTAAACATCACCATGAAATAAATTGATCATTACTCCATTTAAAAGTACAAATGATGATGGGTGGAAAAGTTAGTCCTTCAGGCATAAATTTATAGATGGGTATTTGTAGAACTGGAAGATTCAAAAAGAGTTTTAAGATTACACTGAAAAAGAAAAGAAGTTTTTAAAAAGTGTGGTATAACAGTAATCAATAAACTCATACTTCACAGAAAGTAATAGTTTCATATTGTTTTTATTTTTTTTTATTTGGAAAGTTTCATACAATGTTGTCAATGGAAGAATCATGTTTATTACCTCTTCTCTGCAATGCTAATGTCATTTATCCTGTAAGAAGGGAGAGGAACCTTTCCTGACACGATGTTTTCGATTTCTTCCACAAGCATTTCATATCGTCTCTTGATTTCCACTTCAGTTGTGCCTCCAACAAACATAGCTATGTTGTACCAACGATCTGGTGTTTCCTTATCATATATTACCAATGCTTTTTCATTTTGTTTTTCTTGCTTGTCCAATTAGGAGAAGAAGTAACAGTGTTGGATGCCATTGCAATAAAATCAGAGGAGGCTATCAGATAGGAAGAAATAAAGTTATGCTGTGATGAGCAACTACTCACTAAATTAGGAAGAAATCCAATGGAGTAGGAAACTGTTATCAAAGAAAATGGCACACTCTTGAAGTGAGCAAGAAACAAGTAAAGAGTGTAAACAACCCGAAAAACACAAGAACTCCAAAGAGATGAAAAAATACTTGATACTCTTTTATTGAGAGATGGAAAAACTGAATTACAAAAGAAGAACTAAAACTATATATATACAACCAGAAAAATATACCCTATGGTAAAACAGAATACTCAACTAACTAACATGGTTAACACATTTAACACATGTCTAAATTGCCTAAAACAAGGGAATGAATAGCTTGTATCAGAATTGCTTGCACCATACGTAACAACCTCACTATCCCTGGGCTTCGTTAACTTATGGCTGAGACAGCCGAAAGGCATGAAATAGCTTCGGCCAAGAAGGCTGCACTGATTGTGAACACATGCTGCAGTGAGGGCGGCATTGGTCTTGAACATTAATGTCCTCATCCTTGCTGCACTAGTCCATGTCCTTATCCTTGCTACACTGGTCCATATGATCAATGTCCTTGCTAGTCTTGATGAGATGATCCATAGAATCCTTGGTTAAGGAGTGTGCATCACCTTTGGTCATGACCTGCATACAAACATGATCAAAATCAGATAAATCTTGACACATCATGCTTATGCCTTGACTTATGCATTGGCCTAGCTTGGCCTGCACCTGGTGCAGTGACTTTATCAAGCAAACCAGTTTGCTTGAGTAGCAAGTTAGCTTGCTTAGGCACATGTTGCATAAGTTTATTTGATATGTTAGTTGAATACTATAAGAGATGACACTACTTAACTAGTAATTGGTGCTCCACTTTAACTTTATATGGAAAGTTGGCAAGTTGTGAAACACAAGTACATGTTTATGAATGCTATGCTTATATAATATGATGAATGGGCTTCTCATATATTAATTAGAAGGATTAGTTCTGGAAATTAGTCAGAATGCTTCCTTTTCAAGTCTTCTATGAATATGTTTCATGAACATCTCGGGAGTAGTGTGACACCGTTGTCCATTTTACATTTCCTTGTCTTATCAAAACATGAGAAACAAAAGAAAAATAAACAACTATGTAAGAGTATAGAAAACGAACAAGGATCTTGTCTCTCCATTAATGGAAATGATACTTGTCTCTCCATTAATGGAGAAGATCCCAACTCATAGAAAATATAGTCTTGATGCTTAATTTTGCTATAAAAACACGGAAATCACTTAAAATGGGTTTTTCTAGTTTCAAGATTTCCTTAAAAGGAAATTATATATTTATTATTAAAATTTGACATACGTATCTTCCATACGAGAACATGCATTGGAAAATTCTTAAGAGAAAAAGATTTATACACTAAGTGTAAAAGTTGAATTCACTATTACTATATTATCTATCATTCATTTTCAATCATCATCAACTTTTCAAAGAAAATTATAAATGAATGATGAATATACCAATTATATATAAATTTTAGTGGTCTTAATATGTAACTACAGGTAATATTAATGTTTTGAGGTTCTTTTAGTTTAGATAACAATGATTAAGTATTTATTTCTTTAATTAAAAAAAATCTTTGTATATGATCAACATGACCAAGGGAAATTCAAGTTTATTGGATATTGAAATATAGCATGGAGATTTGCTCGATTTTCTTTTGTCCATTTCCTTCAAGACATGGCAAAAAAATATGCCGTTGGATCTATTTCCTTCTTGATTAAAGAGAAACATAGGATGGAAACGGACATAAACTAGGATTGTAATATCAAGAACTTATAGCAAACATAGGTAGTAGTAGCTATGTTCCTTCAATAATATTTAATTAAATGATGTAGCTAACATTATTGCTATCTGATTCCTCTTGCAGCATGTAAGAGTGCAAGTGACAGCAAAGATCATGATCGGTGAGGTTATCAGGATGGCAACAACTACCTTATTCTTTTTTAAACTTATCTCATTGCTCTGATTATAGAAACATAGGTAGTAGTAGCGTATGAAATTTAACTGACATTTGGCTATTGAAATAGTACGGCACAGAAGAGAAAGGAGGGCAAAATCTGCTTCCTTTCAACGTTCAAATTTCAACGAATTCTGTTCATAAGAGGTACGAGAGGTACCCCAAGTATTACATAATTACAGGTTCACGGGGTATATCAATCCATTACACCAATAAGATTAAGATTCTGGAAACAATAATATAACTATAATCCTTTCCTAAGAAAACTTTGAGGGAGAAGACTTTTTTGGGTACAAATCTGAACAATAAACAAGATTTAAAGGCCTAGGAGAAGTCTAAGGTCAAGCGTTGTTTCGACAATGGTAAAGGTAGTAGAAGACACGGTTACCCTCTTGGCTAGAAAGTTTACGTAGGAGTTTCGCTCATTGAGGGAGAAGATTAATTTAACTATAAACCAACAATTAGTTACCAGTATTAAAAAAAGAATACATAATTTACAGGTCACTAAAATTTATTTTAAACTAATCACATATGAATACATACATAATGACTCCACTCCTACACAATAAGACACTATCCAAATATTTATCACAAAAGAAAAGAGAACCACACCACTCTGTTGATACATAAAATCTCTGTTACCAAAAAAATGAAATAAAATCTCACTTTTCATACAAACAACAAACTGTAAAAAAGACTTGTCATCACTCATAATCCACCACCAGCATGTACCATAGGTAAATAGACACTCGCACAAACCAACTGGACCACCAATTTTTAGGGCCTTTTATTTTCATAATCGCTTCCTCAATTGAGATCCCTTGGCTACAGCTTTCATGTTTTGAGAATCTCTGAAACAAACAAAGTGCACCAGAGTGGCCCCATTGGGGTAAACTGCAAAAACACTAGTCCCTATTTTCTTCCTGCACAAAGAACACATGCTATCACCGGTTATCTTCACAACTGCTTTCCTCTGGCTATACAGTTCATCTCTCACCTGTGAAAAACAAATTGAGTCATGCTAGATACTATCAAAACCGAGGTATCCGAATTGAATACACGAGAGCAAGTGCTTCATTGACTCTGCCTCATTGCATCCAAGCATACAAGTTTCCCCAAAATATTAGATAAATTAAATTTGATTCTAGGTGTATGTTTTACCTGAAGGTTCTCACTCTGTCTCAAGCTCTTGACCACTGAGCAATTACGGTACATTTCACTAGATTTTCTCAGAAGGGGTCCGAGAAATGAATGTAGGTCCTGTAGATTACCAATACACTTTCTTTTACCAGAATGAAGAAACTAAATAATGTTTGATACAATATAATTTTTTTCCTAACAGAATAAAACTCCCAGAGGCAAAAGTTAGACCAGTTAAGACAAGTAATGGGTGGTCTCTAGCTATGGTGCACAGTGACTACCAAAAAATTTATACCTGTAATTTGGTCTCTCTTGGTAGAAGTTTAAGGGCCTGAGCTCCATTTATTCTATCCCACCGGCAACTCAACAAATCAAGGACCTCATCAAGCATGATAGTAGAACCACCCTCACTAAATTCATCTGCATCACCATCACCATCACCATCACTCCTGCTGCTGTCTGTGCTGCTCAAACTAATTTTTGTTTCCTCAGCACCCTCTATTGCAGCAATTTTCTTTGTTCCTCGGACAGCTTTAGTTTTTACTGATGTCAATGAGCCAACTTTTGGAGTGGTTGTATTCTGTAGGGATAATAGGTTTGTAATTCTCTTTTCAAAGCTTGCGGTTGTCTTCATAGGATTCAAGTAGATTTGCATAAGTGTAAGATATATGTTGCTGCCATATTTTCCAGATGGCTGATGCATAGACTCGTATACTCGATCACAATAAGACAATGCCAGTTCTGGAACGTGAAGCTACATACAAAAGGTACACTCATTTATTACCATAATATTCACCAGTAAGAGATTTATATGATACAATCGCACATGAAGCTGTGAACTAAAGTAGTGTGTTGACTGTTAGGGTTATCAGCAAATGACTACATTACTGAACTGCCACTTCATAGTAAATAGAAGATGCTATATACTTGGGGTCCACATCTGTTGTCTCACTTGTTTGTGTCACTCCATGTGCCAGGAGACATGATTGGTCAGAAAATTATTCAATAATTACATTTTTAACTTCAATAATTTTTTTCAACCAATGAGAGATGATAGTACATGAAGTGGTACAAAAAGTGAAACAGCAAATGTGCTCCCATATACTTGATATACCTTATGAACATACAAAGATAATGCAAGTTCATGTTGGTTCATTTTCCCCAAAAGAATTGCACGTTCTTCATATAAAGCATCTGATGGAAGACGTTTCAGCAGAGCCTCTGGATTGTATCCTGATATACTCTCTAAGGCAGACAATAATTTTTTCCTTGTTTGGGAATAAGCTTTCTCATCCCATTTCTGTTGAGCACTTAAATCAGCGTACCAATCAAGTACTTCAGAAAGATATATGTTTACCTACATAGTAAAACAGAGCAAGTAAATACAGAATTTTCTTTTATTATTAATTATTTATTAGTCATGCTGACAATAAACCAGCTGGGGTAGGAGCAGCATCACAAAATGCCTTTCCAGATGAGAAACTATTTTCATGAAGTCCTCCTCCCCAGTGAAATGAGGAAGTAGATCTGCGTTGGTCCTTAAAGTAAACAAATAGGTCGCAAGAGGCCCTTACCATTTCATTTTGCAAATTGCCAGATATGGCATTCTCATTCATTGCAAGCATGAGCTCTAAATATTTAGCTTGCATGTTAGGAGAGTGCTGCTTCAAATATGAGTTCACCATATCTGCTGGAATATTTCCGGACAGAAAGAGATCAATAGTTTGGGATGGACAGCTTTCAAGAACAAGCATCGAGAACTCTAGAACAAGTATGGGGTCTGTCCCACACAGCGGCTGCAACAAAAACCCACCGAACTAAAAGCTGAGAATCAAAATTATTATTTTTCTCATCTGTGCACAATGGAGATTAGATAACTTCAAGAAGGATTTCTTGTCCCAGCAAACTTATTTCATGCATAACAGAAACAGAATACAATTTTCTAATTATCCCCGTAAGGGACTACACAAACAACATTTTCCAGTATAGCTAGATTCCTTAATAAGGAAAATAACTGAATTAGCCAATGAGGGAAAAACCTTTAAAACAATTGTTGTCAGCATATCAGTGTTGTAGAATAAGTTTATATGTTTAATGACAAAATGCCATCCAATCAAAACATTATTAAGTAAAGCAGAAGAAGGTGCATATCTATAATCTCAATTACGGCTAGAACCTAATGTTAACAATGCCAGGCCCAATAAATACGCCAACAATTGCGGCTGGGTGTGGATTTACTATCTGATTAAAGGTTATCAAATGACACTACTTCCTAAATCTCAAGGACTATCGTAAATCAGTTAGTTACTCATGAAGGAAGTTTAAAAAAGGAAAATGAATGAAAAGTTATCAATCAAATAGAAAGTTTACCTTGAGATACTCAACAATGTCCTCTGGCTTGAACCTATGGGTAATTTCAGACTGCTTAGACTTTGACTCTTCCACCAATTTATGAAGCAGTTCAAGTGCTTCCCGGTGCAACGAGTTGTACTTGAAGAGTTCTAGTAAAACAACATAATGGTTGCCTTTTCGAAGTATCTCTTCACATATTTTCAAATCACAGTAGTTAAGACCTCTCAGTAATTCTAAAACCAATGAAGATTGTCCAGTAAAAAGCAATGCTTGAAGTAGAGCAGTATCCAAAATTGAAGCCATCTCCCGAGCTCCTGAACTAACAGGACCACGACCCTGATACTAATAATTTCAATAACTGACAAATTATTACTATTGAACTGTTTTAATAATTCAAAAACAATAAAGGACATCATATGCCCACAACATTACCACCAATCCAGCAGACATCCTATAAAGAAAAACCCAGTACTTTAGTTGGTATTTTTTTACATATAAACCTTTATTTAGGCATCACACTTACCTATCATCCAACAGATAGGATACGTGTTGGTTGTAAGTTTTATCAAATCTATCCATAATCATTGTATTCAGATCACACATTATCTCTTTTTTATTTTAAGGGGGAGAGAGACAGAGCACATTTGCCTTGACTCTTGGGGACTATCACTGACATAGTTGGCCTCCAATAGATAGATATAAGTTTAGGTTTTACCAAATCTACCCAATAATGATTGTCGTCGCGCATTCGAGATGCAATAGTTAACCAGTAAAACAAAAACTAAAATAAAATATAAAAAAACTAGTTTACCTTACCTTGTTTGTTTTCTTGAACCTATTATAAGATGTAAAGTTATCCCCAACTGCATCTAAAACAACTTCTTCAGTTCCTTCGGCAGTGGCCTTCTCAATAAAACTATATCTCCTCTTGTGTAAATATTTTATGAGAGCCATAAGCATATTATGGCTCACTTTTTTTGATATAAGTGATGCATTCTCATCAGGTTCTGAAGTATGAGATGTTGATAAGGGTTCCATATCATCTGACATACCCAAAGAACCTCTGGAGTGATTCGAAGCATCCCCATAAATGTCTAACTTCTCTGATTCATGAACAACAGTTGTTTTTGGAAGGATAATGGACGGATACAGAGAAAGTACATAGGTTATATCAACTTGAGAATCTAGAAAATGTTCCATTGCATCCTCATAGCTCCCATTCTCAAAAAGATAGTGGGCATATCTGTAAACAACATGTGACAAACACATCAAACAGCATTAACAGTCCATTATCGTTGCCTGCTGATATTCTGGTGCAATAATACCTCGTTGAAATGAGCTTACTCACTTCATCTCATTTTCCAATACCCTAGTTAAATTTTAAAATTTGTAAATCCAAAGCATGGACTCTCACACTTAACTCTTCGGCACTTTGTAATATTATAACCTTTTTTATAAGTAAATTTGGGAAAAAATACATGACTCCTGTAAACACCCAATTTTGAGGGGGTAGCGACAACTGTGGTGAGTGTAACTTTTGAAACAAGAGGGTGTCAGGTGTAAATTGTAATTACATAAAATCGCAAGGAAACCAGTGTAACTTTCACTTAAATTTAAAATGTTATGTTTATAAAGAGATGATTTTTTTTTATAAATATAAATAAATTGACCCACCTAGTGAGGTTCTCGGTTGTTGTATAAAATAAGAAATTTCATAAGGAAAGAATAGAACAAGTACAACAAAAGAGAAAACGATATCTTCCCAAAGAACAAAAAGAAAGAGGAACCACCATGCTAGGAGGTAGAGTGATGCATCAAAGCATGCCAATCTCTTCAGAAATCTACCATATTTACCCCACAAAAGGGACAAACTTAGATCATAGGAAATAATTTCAATAGGGGCAAATTGTCTATTTTTTCAAAAGGAATAAATTAATAATCTTATTATGGTAAGTAACCTTATATGAATTGACTCCTCCTTTGCAACACGCAGACTTGAATCTTCAGGTGGAAGGAGCTTGCACAATGACAAGGCCTCTTCAAAGTTGCCAGATGCTGTTAATTGGACAATCTGTGATGAAATATCAAAATCCTTGCCTTATAATCTTAACAACATAAGACGCAAAATTAATAAGATATTGTAAAATGAAGTGACATGATCCGCTGCTTTGTCATTTGCATTAGAATCCAGCAATATGAAACATGGCAAAAGATATGTATACCATTTGATAATGTTTGCAATACCTGGGCTCCAAGAGAAACAGGGATGAGGGCATGAACAGAATTATCCAAAGCAAGTATCACAGAATTATTGCTTTCGCAAAGATGATGAACGTTTCGAAGAACAATGGTTTGTATCAGAGGATATGGATCTCGGAGAGACCGAATCTGCAAAATGCAAGTGATATAAAATTATAAATCATAAAGTTCATAGAATATTCACGACCTCTTTTACATTAAGAAGAGGAAGAATACATTTGAAAGAGTCCGTTACCTCCACAAATCTGGGAAGTAAAGCTATAGCATATGGCTTCTGAATTACAACTTCTAGGGGGGGCTCAGACCAACAAATCCTACCTTCTGTAAGAAGCTTCCCATTTTGGTCCACAAAGACCCCAATGTTCTCCTAAAATGCATAAATTAGAAGTTAAAAACATGTAGCTTTCTCTAGCCAAAGATAATGAACAAAAAGAATTACAAAAAAACCAAGTACCACAGATATAATTGCATGTGGTTTTAAAATGAACTGAAGTACGAAACAATTTCACCACAAACACATTTGAAGAATATAATAATACCTTTCCAAGAAGAAGCTCTCCAGAAGGAAGAGGTATGACCAAAGGTGGCGCTAGTCTCCCAGAGGTAAACACCTCAGACAATGTTCCATTTGAAGAATTCAAAATCACATACTCTCGTCTAATCCCTAAACATATATTCTCACCGCACCAGCACATGGATTTCACCACATCTGGAACACCAAACTCTTTCACTTCCACAAATCCTCTACCACCTACACAACACTTGACAACTTCAATTAAGGTACAGTGATATAATTACTATTAGAACTTAGAAGACATTTAGAAGAGCTTATTATTTGACCTTATCCTATAATACAAACACTTAAGCAGGTACTTGTAAGAACTTGAAAACATAAGTTATAACCTTCTACAAAGCTAATCAAATAAGCCAAAAAGAGCTTATAGGTCATAAGCTATCGCGCGGCACTTTACTAAGTCGTTTACACAAATGTGCCCATAGCACAGTAAGGTTAGTTATAAAATTAAACTAACAGCTTATACGCTATGATCTAAAACCTAAGAATTAATAAACTAACTAATCGAATTGGAACTGATTGGTAAGATTAGCCGATAAACCAGCTGATATGCATAAAAATCACGCAGCACGTATCTTATTAGCTATATATTGTCTCTATCAGCTAATCAAATACAATTTTATAGACTAATAGCTTATTCAAATAAGCTCCTTCACAAAACAACAACAGGTTGTTTATTATTTATATTTTTGTCAAATAACCTAGTTGTGTAGCCTGATGATGTTAACAAATACACTCTAATTCAACAAATCTTATAACTAACCAAACTGATCGTACAATACAACATCCTAAGAGCAATTAATGCTATCAAATTTTGAAATGCGATTTATATAATTGAGGAAGTGATGATTACCGTCGTGTCTGAATATGCAGACACGTTTTTGCCTTGCGAAGCATAAGAAGCCTCTGCGGTGGTCCCAGGAAAAGACATTAGCGCCCTTAGCTTTGGTAATAACCGCAATGGTTTCAAAAGTAGGGAGCCTATGGAAAGCGATGGATTCAGAGAGAGATAAGAGGAGTTCTCGGGATTCAAGAACTTCCATGGAAATAAGAGGCTTCTTTGTGAAACCAACAATATTCTTTTCGAGAAGGTAAGGGGAAGAGGAATTGGAAGATTCTGGAGCGTAGATACGAAGGGATCCATCGGTGCAAGCGAGGAGAAGTTTGGAACCGTAGGATTCGATGGCTTCGATTTTGGAAGGGGAATCGGAGACTACTTCCACGCGATCGTAGGCGCTGTGTACCATTGTCGCGGCTTTGATCGGAAAATGGTTGGACTTCAGGCTTACTAAGGAAAATGCCACGTTCAGGTCAGATAACAGGAAATAAAATATACTAATATTAATAATATAAAAAAAGGAAATAATAGTAATATTAATAGAAAAAATGAAATAATAAAAGTAGAAAAATGGTCCCGGCGGGGCTCGAACCCGCGACCTTCGGCTCATAAGACCAACGCTCTAACCAACTGAGCTACGGGACCACGTTTAAGAAGGCTATCAATATAATATAAATTCTATTTATTATTATAAATGCTGTATATAGTGAATTGTTGACATTATATTACATTCAATTAATAAATAAACATTAAAATTTCATCACAATTCATACACATTATATTGTAATTGCGAGTTGCAGATTACATGAGCTTTGCTCGTATTTAGAAGGACGAAACTGTATGTGCAATCTTAAAAAAACTACATTTCATCTATCTTTAGAAAAGACTTAAAATTTATTTTTCTATAGTGTTCTAAAGAAATTGAAGCTATTTAATAAATCACAAATTTATGTTTTGCTTTAAGTGTATAACCATTGACAATTTTCATTTCAGTATAAGTAATCACAACTTTAGTAATAACTAATAAACATTCTTTTATACAAACTCCTTGTTTATTATTCTCTAAATGTTTAATGGTTGATAATGAATCCTGTAGTCGGTTAAGTTTTTTAATGGGAGATAGAGATATGTGATTAAAGGTCGTAGAAGTAATGACATTAAAGGTTATAACTAATTCAGTATAATATATATATACACTAACACAAATATTAAGTCATCTATTATCTGTGTGAATTATTTTATGAATAATAAATGATGATTAAATATTAATGGTAGGTGATACAATAATAATGTTTAAAAATTATACATTATTGGTACATACAATAAAAAACTCAAACTAGTGAATAACTTAAGAGAAATAATAGTGCGAGAAACGAGATGAACCACATAGCTTCGCTAGTTCTTCTGGCCATCATGAACATTCCAAAGACCAACACCAACGTGATTAATAGCTATACTTGACTTAGAGGAAGCAATAAATATTTTTTTGAGTTTGTAAACTAGTAAAAGGGAAAGGCTACCAAGCTAAAATAGGCTTTCAATAATATAGCCTAGTGGTACATGTTTAATAGCTATACTTGACTTGAGAATAAATTATTTATATTAATTACAGAAATTGAACAGAACAATAATTCTTAAAGCAAATGTTTGATAGCATATCCACAAGAGAAAACTATTAAAAAGAAAATAAAAAAGTCATGACATCGAAAACTATTAAAAAGAAACTAAAAAAGTCATGACATCCTGCATCTAAGCCCACAACTATTCTCACACTTGAACATACTTGCATTCATGAAATACCAAAAGTGTTAAAATTTAAATTTAGTGACATCATTATTGTTGTTGAATAATTGAATCCAACTATATTTATAGAAGATTGATAGCTTTTAAACTGAATTGCAATTCAAGACATTTATCCCTCTCATTATTAACATCAGTGAGAATTAGGTATCATACACTTATATTAAGAAGGTTGTGACTAAGTTTATGAGTGTTGACAATGTAGTATTTATTGTTCATATAGTGTCAACTCTTCATGTGTCTCCCACTATAGGTTCATTCCAAATAATGTTAGTTCCAATAGTAAAATAAAAATAGGAAACATATTTTTTACTCAATAACTTCTAACTATGCTTACACCCGTCACACTATTGTATTAATACTTGAAGACCTGGGGAGATAAATACGCTGTCCAATTATATTTAGCAAGAGTTGTGGACTGGCTTATCCCTGGCGGGACTATAATAGCAAATACTAATGCTATGTCCAAATACTAAAATCCATGAAAACCTCTGCATAAACTAACTATTATGGTACTGATACTAATTGATGAAGTGGTAATGCATATGATTGTTTTATAGAGTGATCAACCAACTGTGTACTCGTCAAAATGTGTCTTCATTCTTCCTCATCATTTTTATTAGAAAAATGTATGCATTATATGAGTTTCATACATTAAAGATAAAACATAATTATTTTACAGACAAAACTCAATATAACAACAATATAAAAATAACGAGTATAAAAAACTCAAAGAATAATTTTTTTTACAGATTAAAGCATAGAATATGCATCCTATTTTGAGTAATGAGAGATGATTTTTGGCTTACCTTACTTCCATTCCACTGCTTCGTAATTGAAATAACAATCTCATTGATGTTATGGATGCAATTCAAGTTAGTGCCCCATAAAGAGAAACAACTGCGTATAGAAATTATTAGCACAAGCATACGTAGAAAATCATAAAACAATTATATCTCAGTTTTTTCAACAAAAAAGTTATATGCAATGGAGCAAAACACAACAATACAATAGTTAATTTTGTTTTAAGTTTTAAACTTCACATCAAATTTACCTTCTAAAGCAAGCATAAAACTTTTGCACAAGAAATTAAGCAATAAACCCACCACCTCTCAAGGAGATTCTAAGCCTTTGTCAAAATTGGTATTTTAAGCAATTTAACAAATGTATTTAACAATATAATTCACTTTGGCATTTCCATCAAATAGAAGGTAAGTGAAGAGGAAAAAGATGAAAACAATATATACACATCTAACTTAATAGAGGTAAGGACAGTCCCATCACATAATTGAAATAAATTTACTGCATGTATGACATTTCTCAAGTCATCTAGAAAAAATTGGTTGGAAAAGTGGATGAGGAAGAATTGAATGAGAGCATATATGTAGTATAAGTTATAAGGAGAATGAAGGTGATTTGTTCTATTCTTCATGCTTCTTTCTCGACATTTTATCCACTTTCTCTCCCAAACTTCGGTAAAACTGCAATCCATTCTTTTCATCCACGTTCTTTGGGCAGTGTAAAAATTGAATATATATCTTGGAAGTTACAAATGAGAGTAATGTACATTTAAGATACTCTAAATGTAAATAAAATTGTGGAAATAAGAAATTATAAATTGGGGAAATAGGAAATAAGAAATTATACTATTTTGACAATTATAACATGCATTTGCTTTATATATTAGTATAGAAATATATATATATTTTTGGTGCATAACGATTACATATATTTGATCTTCATAAAATGTGGATAAAACGTGGCAAGACATAAAACAGTTTTTTCACTCCTTCAAAACTTCAAAGTGGAAAATCATATATTTGATTAATATTGTATATTATGTGTGCAATTTGAAGTAATATATGTGATGTTACATATATGAATTGAAATTTGTTCAAATTATATTACTTTTGCCCCAATCTAAATTTGTTCTTAGTGATTAAATTAAAAATTAAAGTCAGAAAATAATGAATGTAAAATAAGGAACCACAAATTATATCATGATGTGGTTATTATTTTAAATTTTCCCTTTATTAAGTAACTAAAGTGTCGATTGACACCTCCTGTCTATTGACCTACATTCATATTTTTCTAATATGTATCTTTTTTATGTTACATTCTCGAAAAAAATTAATATAAAATAAGCGAATTACATAAGAAGATTAATCAAATATAGAATTAAAGAAAAAATAATAAAATAAAAAAGTGTGCAAAAACAATGATGTGGAAAAAAGTAAAAGTTTTGGAATTTTATAACGATTATTAATAGATAAGTAGTAGAGATAATTGATCAGCATTCTTTACCTCGGAAGATGCCCTATAATTTTATTAAATTCGAAATTAAAACGAATAAATAATGCAGATCCAAGTGGATTCGAACCACCATCCTCTCAAAGCATTGCTCCGAGCGCTCTACCATTTTGAGCTTACAGATCTTAAGCGCTAACTTGTAGAAGTGTTTTCAAAGTCTAATTAACATTAACATAATATTGAGATATCTCACAGGTTGTTAATGCTTGCTATTGGATTAATAAACAAACTGAACAAAATGCATAAAATAATAGATTAAAGATATATAAAAATATAACCAAAAGAGATACAAAAATTTACAGCTTAAAAACTTAAAAAGTGCAAAATTAAAAGAGAATAATAAGTCGCATGATACAACGATAATTTCTTGTTTGTAGAAAAACAATTGGGATAGTGCATCTTTTCCGATGTACAATATAATCTAAGACACAAATATACATAATTCATAATGATGAGTAATTACTCAAAGGAAATAAAAATATAGATGTACCAAATAATATAAAATAAATAATGACTACGTTTTACGTATAAAAAACAGATGACGATGCCGCCATAAATATAACCAACAATGACACCTTCATAGACTGAAGGCAAAATGAAATATCGGGGGGCAAAATTTTGGTCGCCAAGAAAAACTAAATATTGAGTTTGTATTTACTAATAATACTTAAAAAATACTAACGTGAGTAAAAATGTTCAATAAAATGACAAATAAAATAACGTTGTTATCGCAATAAACCACGAATAGAACACATTTCTCAATTGAATTTAAAATTTACACATTCTTGGTCTAAAATTCTTATATCATTCCCTATTAATTTATATTACTTTTATTCAAAATGAATAATAAATTATTTGATGATAGTTTAAAATTACAGTTAGTGTACATACGTCATTCAATCATGTGATATCAAGGAATTACCACACTTTAAGTCAGCCTACACAACCTGCTAAACCAGATTCGAAGCAGATGTTCAGAACTACTAACAAAAAATTAAGGAAAGCACATTTCAACATACCGGATGATGAACTAAGCTTAAATATTAAATAGTATTGCAAAGAAAACTCAGCTAATTAATTTTCAATGAAATTAGGCATACTTAAATCTGATTCAACCAAATAAATAGGTGATTCAATAAAAAATGTATTATAACAGAAGATTCGGTCGGGTCCTAAATCTGATTAAACCAAATAAATAGGTGATTCAATAAAAAAATGTATTGTAACAGAACATTCTGCCGGGTCCAAAAGCACTGACAAAAATAGCAGACTTTCTAACAAATAATAACAAAGCAACTGAGGAAAAATGGCTAAATTCAAATACTCAAATAACATAGCTCTAATTGTTCTTTTCCTGGGTCTCGGCTTAAAAATGACTATTAGACGAACGTTATAAGGAAAATAAAACTCCTGAGAATATAAAAGAATATCAGAATAAATTTAGTACTCAAAAATTAAAGCAAACAAAGTTCTCTTTCACCTTAATGTTGGACGAAGTCTAAAATGAGATTCTTTCTAAAACTCTTTAGAACGTTGGACCCGCGAATCGAGTCAGTTGAGTGAACTTCAAAAACTTGGTGTATCCTTCTGACTTCCATGGACTCAATTGCAACGCCACAACCCTGATAATATCATCTTCCGAAATACATCATTCTACTGTACAAATGTTGACAGCTGAATCGGTATATCTCCCATAGGATCAATTTAAACAATATACAGATTTCTCTTTTTTTGAATTGCGGAAGTAAAATGAAAAAAGATACAGTAACAGTAACAGATGAGTATTACCCTTCCATTAATAATAATTAAACCCATCAACATCTATAGAATTTAACTTCGTCAGATAAATAACAGCTAAGTATAATCTTCGAAGAGGATATAATGCCTTGAACTTAAATTGTTTCTCTAATTTATTTTAAAATGTTGGTAAATGGAATTATGATAATAGTTGTAGATTCGAGCATAAACATGTAAATAGTTATCTTATAATTACAGCCAATTGTAATGACGGATGGATAATAAGCGGAGAGGATCCCAACCCCTCATAAATTGTTATGGAGTATGACAACCAATTGAGTTGAAGAAAACCAATGCAGTGAATAATGACAATACCAACGGAATACTGTGTTTGCTCACTATAAATTACATTAATAGTAAAATAAGACCATAACTTGAAATACCAGTTAATGGAATATAACAAACCACAACTTTCACCGTTGCCTTGCTCAAATTCTCCCTTAACAAACAGTTAAACTTCATAAAAACATTTTCATTTCCCATAGTAAATTGATTATCGTAAGTAAAAATAGTCAACAGGACCTGCATAAACTACATTTGTTAGCCTTAATTTCTGATTTCACTTACATACTTTCAATTTAATTGCATTTATTTGTATATATTCTAGTTCTACAGTGATTACAAATATAGATATAATTGCAATTAAAATTAGCGAAATATTAGCCCTTACGAATATAAACTGATACCTTAATGGATTGTAGTTAGCGGAAGATTGATGTGATATGCCATGCCGTCAAGTGTTGGAATAAGGAGTGGAGCGAGTAACAAGTAATAAAAAACGCAGAAGAAAAAAAGAGACCAGGACACACACCACACACGACGGTGATCCCGAGCAAATTCCCGTGCGATCACCGCCAAAACCAATAAAACTTTTTTATATTAAGATATTGTGACCTGCCATGCAAGCGCACCTGACATGGCAAAGGTCGGATGACAAGATCAATCAGGACTCGAACCTCAAAACACCTCATCAGAATCTTGAAGGATGTTTCTAGGAACTACGTCCCGTAACCTTTTACATCCACTTAATTTCCCTTCCCAAACCATCAAATCATAATTTAATTTTACAAAATTTCAAGATCTGCAACAAACGATACCACTAGGACAATATCCACGGCTTTCTCTTGTGATAATCTTTCAAGATCTGATTCTTGTGCGTCCATAACTGTCAAGAACGTGGCATGACATCAAGATCTGATATTTTCAAGACCTGTACGTTCTTATCACCATACCTGAAAAACAATATCTCAAGAGCCTTCACATATGTAAGAATAAAGAACTTCTGCTAAAAAGAGCCTGAAAGCGAGTCGATCCAGAATCTGAAACCTCTGTGATGTAGATCTAAGGAATCATGATTCAAATCTATGAAAAAACTGTAAAATAAGTTAAACATATCAGAAACAGAAAAACCATTGATGAAAGGAAGATCGTACCATAACAAATCCACCATCGGCGTGTAGAGCTCGATCAGATCCATAAAGATCCGATAACGAACAACATATCCTCATATCGGATTCAGGGATAAAAAGAACACAAGATCTGCTTTTCTAAGAGAAACAACAGAAATAAATAATAAATAATAATTAAAAAGATAATAATAGGTGAGAGGCCAGGAAGGCGCTGAATGAGTTTATCAATAGAACCCTAACCTTTGTTTTATAGTGGGTTGTGGGAAATAAACGGTTGAGATTACTTAATCTGACGGTTGAGAGTGGATGACGTGTTGCATTAGGTGCGGCATATTTATTGCGGTTTGTTGCCTCACTATTATTGGGGATATTTTCGGAAACTAATGACGTCATGACAGTGCTTTACACGGCAGGGACAGCTAAGATACGCAATTCAAATCGCGTGGTATTGAGAAGAATTTTTTATATTGATAAAAACGTAATTATTTTTAAGAGAGTAATATCAATATATCATTAGTGTAAAATTTTATATACTATTAATATATAATTCATCATTTATATTACATTTTTTAAATATTAAATAATGACTTAAGATGAACTGACATTATATAAAAAAATTATATTATTAATATATTTTTTTTTTTGCCCTTATTTTTATTTTGATTAAAATAAGTTATCAAGTTTTTAGTAATATGATTGTTTTTCAAAGAGACTAATTCTAGAAGGTATATATGATCTATTTTCTAGTTTTGTGGATTGAATATTTCTGGCCTAGTAATACACGTCTCTATTTCAGTATTCACATTTTCCACGGATGAGAGAGAGGAAGCAGGAAAAGGGAAGGATCAAATGAATGGAGAAATTATCATTGTTTTTCCTTTTGAGAACTAAATATCTCGTTACATCATCAGATAATTTATCTCAATAAAAATATAATATATATTATGTTGTTTAGTTTTAGAAATATTTTTATAAAATTATTAAATATAATATATATCATGATTTTAATAATTAAATTAGATAACTTATCAACTTGTACTAGGACATACTTTACTCTATTTATTTTTTAAAGTTGGCTTGCAATATACTTTTTATTGTTTGTTATTTAAAAATTATAAATGTTTAGGGTATTTTTGCTTTAAGAAATAGACTAGAAAGATAGGAGTAATATAATGGGCAGTTGATACATTTAAAGTGTTGTATTAAAACTCAATTTCACAAACATGATTACTAAATATAAATAAATGTTTTATGGATTATAATTCTTAATCTTTAGATAAAGTTACTAGACATTAAACTTTATTTTATGAGCCACTAAGATATTACGTTTATAACTATTGAGGTCCTCTTGTTGGGAAGAATCTTATCTTAATGGATAAGTGGTGTGAATCAAGTATGAATGGATGATGAATAGTAAATTTCAATCATAACATCTTCATCCCACTTGTTTAATTAAATGAAATTTTATTTAAGAACATAATGAAATAAACCAACCAACCTAAATTGATACCAAATTGAAATACTAGTATCAAATAAATTTTTTATGTATAAGACAATGTTTTATACTTGTTTATTACAACCTAATTTAACATTCAGTTAACCAATCAGCCAAGTAGCAATAGTCATTACCATTAGGGGTGAGTATGGGTTGGGTTGAGAATATGTAGTTTGATATATAAAATGATAAATGTGTATATATATTATTAATCATGTATATATTAAGATAAAATTAAAGAATAAATGATACTTTCGACCAAAAGGGTATCATTATTCTATACAAATTTGAGTAAAAATACATACAAATAAGATGAGTGAGTGACCCTGAGACGGGACAGGCTGAGACATGTTGGGTCATGTTTGGTCTCTGCTCAACCCTAAATATTGATCAGGTCTATTTTTAGAATCCGAACTTAGACTCGATCAAACTCGACCCTATTCAGACCCAATCATAATCGGGTCATGCCTAATGAGTAGGTAGGACCGAATCTTGCTCATCCCTTATCACCACAACCTCTGAACCCACATTGGCAACGTCACCATCACCTTCATCATAGCCTTTGCATACTTTAAACCCAGATCAACAATTATAACAGAGTTAGAATTGGTACATTTCTAGTCTCTTGCTCTATCATGATTTCTATTTTCTAAAAAGTAACTACAATTTTTTTGTGTAGGCACAAAAACCGTTTGATTTCGAATTAGTGTATCATATAGGGTAACAAAAAATCTGACCTATGTATAACTATGAAAATAAATGAAATGGATATCCGTAATAATAGCTTATGAGTTGGAACGAGTTATATGATATTTATTATATGCGTATGCAAATTTATTAATTTAGTTTTTAATTAAATTTGTATATATTATAGATTTTTATTATTGATTGATGATTATATCATATACTTTATTATTATTTTATAATAAATTACATGACTATAATAATAAATTTATTATATAAATATCATATTATTTATAAAATAATTATATTCACAAAATAATTATATTCACATATTGATTATTACAAATTATATAAATATATAATTTAAAATTAAAAACTCATTAAATATCTACAAATTGTGAGTACTTCCATCAACCTTTATGAAAAGAAAACGAGAAAAGCTTAGGCAAATTTCGCAATGTGTGCGGTATCATTAGTATGATCATGATTAATAGAGGTTGGACCGAAAACCAATTAGATCAACTGAATAGAAACTTGGTGTGATGAAGTTTCTGGACCTTGTTTTTTAAAATGCATCTATAAATGTGAAGATCTGTTATCCTTACATTTCTTACAATTTTGGTCAAATGGAGAGTAAACTATATTGTTTAGTCTTTCACTTGAAAAACCTAAATATTATGTGGTGTGTGCATGGAGAAAAGAATGTTCAACATAACTTGGAATCATCATTTGGAGTACATTAGGTACCAATTTCCATTTTCATTCTTGTTAAATGTTCCTTTTTTCATTTAAGGTTGTGAGAATAAGGCTATATATATGCCCTTCTCAGACCTCTTCAGTTGGTCTTTTTATTATTCTCCTTAAATGTTCTACTGGTTTTCGTTTTTAAGGTTCATTATACTTGATGTGATCCCTAACAGAGAAAGGCAACCTTGTGACAACACTTTCATTCTCAAGAAGTTGTTGATTTAATATTGGGAGAACAAGTCTATTATAATTCTGGGTTTGTTTAACCTTGAAAATTGTAGACAGTTGTACTTTGTGGTGATGGTAATTATATATGAAAATGCTGCAGAAGAATAGAATCAAGCCACTAGTGACCTACATTATAACAAGGGAAGTATTGAGCATTTCTTGCGTATAAAATCTTTTACCCCTCCTCACATATCCAATGTGAGATTCCACACTAAAATAAAAACTATTATTCTTTAGTTCATAGTTAATAATATCCTCATCTGTTGTTGTATATGTTTAGTTCATAGTTAATAATTGCTACAAAGTTTTATCTTGTAATCACAACATGAGTGTGAGACATATGATTTTACATAAAAACTATACTTGTTTGGTGGTGCTACCTCAAGAGAACGTGACACTTGCTCGCTTGTTCCCACAAGCACATGTACGTGTTGAAAGTTAAAGGGTTTTCATGCAAAATAGCTCATAAAATCTCTCCGCATAAGACACGCAAGGATTGATGTGGAGGACGTGCGTTAAATAAACCGCACCAAGTGTCTTGTCAAGAAAATGCCCGATTTTCCTGAATCACTGAGGACTAGGATTGAAGTGTTTTTTGTCTTAGGATCTTGATTTGCGCCTCTTCTATAAGTTTTAAACAACATCTCAACATATAAAAAACATGCTTCACACAATCAAGACAATTCTTACCTATCCACCCCGATCTCTCCCTTCTAACCTTAGTAGGAAAACTTGTACAGTTAGATTCTGCACCAACCCTGATACTGATAGTACTGATAATTAAGATGGAAAAGAAAAATACACAGAACCCTAACCAGGATGCTAGTCATGGGTGAGTTCAAGTATCCCTTATATCTTTATCATGCATGTACAAAATTTGTTCTAATTAAGATCTATAATGAGAATATAATTGATTTAATGCTATAAAGGGACATGATATCTCATTCTTTTGGAGAAGGGTATGCGACGAGATCTGATGAAGAAGGATTTGGTGGGATTTATGGTGGAAATCAGTCTCTTCCTGATAAGCCCATCCATGAAAATCACCCAGGTTTTATATATTTATATAGATTATCAAACTGGCTTGGCTTATTTTTCTGTGTTTGCATGATTGAGACTCGGCACTGATGATTTTAATTTGTTTGTTTTGATTGGGATGTTCATGAAGCTTATGACAAGACTCAGGGAAGTGAGGTGAAGGAAAAGGAAAAAGCCAGGCACCAAACCAACGCTAATGCTTAGATTATTTTACAACACATGTATTGGTTTAAGCATGTAGTATTTTTTTATTTTATTTTAGAAGTTTAAATTACGAATAAACAACATATATCTTTGATGCATTACTAGTATTACATATTATCCCAGAAAATGAACAAGTTTTCTCCCTCAAAGGGAAGTTTTGTAAATTGGTGATTCTCCATCACAGCAGAATTTGTTAAGATCTCGATCTCATCCATGTACCCGAACATTTGATTTTGTGTTCTTCTCTTCGAACATGGGAGAAAACACAAGAGAAGAATGGGAGAAATCTAAATAGTTTTGTTTGCTGTTTTTTATTAAAAACCACTCACAAGTAAAAAAGAAAAAAACCACCACCTTTTATGATATCTCACTTGATTAAGATTCAAAAAATGGAATATAGTCTTCAGCTGGGCTGGTAGAGATAATTTCTAAGAAGAACTATCCTACACATTTATACATTGTGTTATATTCATTAATTATTGATGGTCTCATAAGTAACCTTATGGAAAAAAGTATTGCCTTAACTTTTTTTTTATTAAGCAAAGGAAAAGAAAATTCATTAAGAAAGTATAAGAGATGCTAACCTAATAGACAATAATAATTGGCAATACAATCAAGAGAATCAATACACTAACTAGAATAAGAAACAAATCTAGAAGAAAACCATAACCAAGACCTATTATCAGCGTAACCACACCATACCACACCATACACCAAAGATGAAACTTAACTCATTCTAACCAAAGTTTGACACCTAATAAAAATCAGGGTGAACATCTGCTGTCCCATAAAAGTGTACCACTCCATGTGCCATTATTTATGATTGGTCAGAAAAATATTTAATCATTACTTTTTTAACTTAAATGTATTTTTTACAACCAATCATAAACAGTGCCACATGGAGTGGCACATTTTATGGTACAGAAGATGTGCTTCCTAAAAATCAAGAGAGACCAGTAATGAAATCCCCAGGTGATTCCGAAGCATTTTTTATAGAGAAAACCAGTAATCTAAGCATTTCATTAAAAGTTAAAAGACAACAAAATAACAAATCATACAAATAGTAGTTTGAAAAAGAAAAACAGTAATAGAACCATATCATCGAGTTCCTTTAATTTTATGGATAGTGGATAGCAGTTTATTATGTTTCCCCATTGTACTTTCAACATAATTTCATTCATCAGGATGTGACATTGTGATAATCAAGGCTATATTATATGAAAATCACCCAAGAGTAATTCCCATAAGATCTGTTTTTTTTTTTGGATATATCAACCAACCGTGTTTTCGTTAGGCTGCAACTGCATCATACCAAGCCTTTACAACCGTTGCTGTATTAAAATGGGTGGGTTAAAACTTTAAAGTAACGCTTACGGGGAAAAAGAAAAAAAATATAAATAGTATAAATACATTTTTAACTTTTCAATATAAACTTTGTAGTTTAAATCTTTTCAGCCAAAAACTATGACATTAGATAACAACTCTTTCAAATAAGCTTAAATAGTAAATCAAAGGTGACAAGCTGTCTAGCAATATTTTTCCACTAGCCACTTATGCTAAAACAATTTTGAGTAAAACAGATACGAGATTTCTTCTTAGGACCGCATTAGTTTATGTTTCCTATATTCATTAATAATTAGAAGCACATTCTATTTCATTAATAATGACTAAAAGCACATTTTTGCATAAAACTAAATATTTATTATTTTAAGAGCAAAAAAATAGAATGAAAACATAGTAACATATTTATGCTCTTCAAAAAAAAAAATAAGAAGGTAAAATTTGTAATTACTAATGAAAACATATTGTTCCTAAAAAAACAGGTTTTTTTGCGTTCTGCAGAACACGAAAAAATATTTGTTGCTACAAAGGTGTTCACAACTTAACATACAGACGCCAATAAAAGTTGATAAACATACTAACAATTGCTGGAATTGTGTTGCTATTATTCTCTGCTGCACATACAGATGTTAACCGATGAAACTGGGAGTATCAGTTAACATTGATGATGAATGCTACAATTATCATAAAAAATCATGTAGGACACTTTATTGCAGTTTTTGTTGTTGGTCTTTTTCACTGGCACGATTTCTTCCACACAGAAACAATATGCCACGCCATTCACTACTTTTTAATACACACGAGCTTTAGGAGGGAATGATTCAACCTCATCATCCAGTGTATTCATGTGCACTGGCCTGTAATCTAACCGGACCTTCTCGTTTTCCCAAAATCTGCAAATTATTGCTCATAGGATTAGCTGACAGAAGAATTTTGGTGACACCAGTATTTTTCACTTCAAAAAGATCAATATAACAAATTCAGCTAACCAAAAATCGTTCTTTGATGGTAGCCAACTCTACCTAATAACTTAAGCTTACTAGAATAGTTGGTTTCTTAATATGTTATCAAAGCTACAAAATAAACAAGTGGTCAAAAAGTTCAATCCTTGTTAGCCATAGATACGACATGAGTATTAAAATGAGCCCATGCTATGGGGACACGTTCATGACTGCTGGCTGCTTCATCATTATAAAAGAGCTAAGAACTCTACTACCCTCGACGATCAATAGGGTTAAAATGATCAATTCCCAGGAGAAACTATGACCCAACTTCAACTCAACTACCATAGTGCCTAGTACTGTAAATACCAAATTAAAATTGATAAAAACTGTATATATTGAAACATGACTTACCCAACAGTGTGTTTCATCCAGTTCTCATCATCTCTTACCTGCAAAATGCAAAAGAATATATTCAACTACCACTATTCATATTAATGGAGTGAAATTTGCATGGAAGGGAAAAAATATACTAACCTTGAAGTCCTCACGGGCATGAGCACCTCTACTTTCTTTCCTGGCTTCAGCAGAGTGCATTGTGATGCAGGCATTTATTAAAAGATTTTCCAACTCAATAGTCTCAATCAAGTCAGAGTTCCTGTGAATATTTAGCCAGTAAACTTTTAAAGTGAACAAGCAGATTCCTTAAAATATTAGGAATATCCTGAACATTTGACAAAAAGAAGTTACCATATCAAAGTTCGGTCTTCAACCTTGACATCATGGAAACTCTCCCATGTTTTATCAATTAATTGACAACCTGCCATGCAGGAGGTGAAGTTCAGAGGAAAACAGTTCCAAAATAAGCAAGAGTAGGAGCACTTAGGGAAAAGAATGGGTTGCGGGGTAAAGTTTAATTGATGAGAAATAAATTACCTTCTTCTAATGTTTCTTGCGTACGGAACACAGCAGCATTGTTTTGCATTACTCTTTGCATATTCAACCGAATTTTAGAAGTTGGCAACGAACCATTTGAATTTCTCAATTTGTCCAACCATGCAATTGTTTTCTGACCAGCATCCTTCTCTAATGGTTTTTGTTTCTCCCCTGCAAAATGGATAATAGAAGTATTTTAATCACACTCATTTCAGTACATACAATCCATTCTAGTAGCTGGAAAAGAATCAATCATGCCTGGCCTATGAATTTCTGAAACTCTATTTGCACAAGCTCTACCAAAAACAACAATGTCCAGAAGTGAGTTAGCACCAAGCCTATTGGCACCATGGACTGATGCACATGCCGCTTCCCCAGCAGCCATCAATCCAGGAACTATTGCATCTGGATCATCACCTTTAATGGTAACAACCTACATAACAAAATGACAAATCAGACTTACATTTTACATTTTTTTCAATGAAAAACTAAATTAACTAGAAATATGCACAACTGTGCAAGATTGCAACTCTTGCACTTACTGCACAAGTGTCAGGATAAAACACTGACTAATTACTCTAAGAAAATAGCCAGGTATACCCAATTAAAGTGTGCAAGATATGACAGACTACATGGTGAACATATATTGGGGCAATCACTGCCAGATTTTGTGCTGCACCAAACTATATTAGTAGCTTTTCTGTCAAAGTTGGAATTTGATACTCACAAAAAACCCATTCATTTTCTTCAGTCTTTCTCAGTTTTACACCAAAAACATGCCTAGGTTTTGTCATAATGCTCTCTCCATTATGTAATAATATTAGATAATTAGTTTAAACCCAATCAAATCTATTCACCCAAATCTTCTCCTTTTGGAGTTGCACAAACAAAGGCCAGTAAGCATAGTCTGTTGTCAGAACAATCCCAAAAAATTAGTATTACTAGTTTTGTGTATGCTCTTGCTCAAAACTAATGTATGAGTAAAGCTGTTAGGTGTTCAAAAGAATGTCGTAAAATAAGCAGGGGGCACTAAATTATCAGTATTAAACAGCACTGAACAGTTTCTATATAAGAAATTGGGAGGGGATCCACTTACTCCAAGAGTAAGTTTTTTAAACTTGTTCCACATCTTAGCGACTTAGCCATCAATTCTAGGGAAATTCAATGGTTTGAATTAGTGAGAAAATCTAAACCATTAGATTTCCATAAAATTGATGGCTAAGATGTAGAGTAATAGCTAGTTTCCTTTGTTTTGTATATTACTTCTTTTCAATTAAAAACCTCGCCTCCAAACTGCTTGTTTTAACTTCCTACCTCTCCATGGTGATTTGTGGGAATACCACCCATGTTATAATGCACAGTTGGCAGAACAGGAATGGGTTCCTTTGTTACATCCACACCAGCAAAAATAGCAGCAGTTTCAGAGATACCAGGAAGTCTCTCCTTCAGCACATCTGGGGGTAAGTGATTCAAGTGGAGATAAATGTGATCTTTATGGGCTCCTGCAAATAACCTCTGGAATCAACACGAGCTTACTTGAAAAGAATGAATATAAAGAATTGCCAATTTAACATGAAGAACAAAATTTTCCAAAATCCAAATACCAATATAAGTAGAAGAAATAGAAAGGTATGGTTCTTATTGAGCTCGGATAAGTCACTCATTTAGGATTGAAAAGTAACATGTATCTCTTAAAAATCAAACCTGATACATCTCATTCCCACTTAAGAATGTAGAAACAATTACCTTCAATCTTGTAGCATTACGAATTCTTATACATTAATATATATTTTTTAACCAAGAGTTGGATATATCGAGATAAGCCAACATACCTACACCACGACCTTCACGAATCTCCATAGTCATTGATCTAGAAACTACATCTCTTGATGCGAGATCCTTTGCAGTGGGAGCATATCGTTCCATAAATCGCTCACCCTCACTATTCCTAAGAATTCCACCTTCACCACGAGAACCTAAAAGGTCCAAAAGAGAATGACAAACACAATATATTCCACCTTAATTAGACAAAGTGCAAGACAAGGCACAACCAAAGGCAACCCCAAGTTGCAAAATAAGAATTTAAACTACCAACCTTCTGTGATGAGGCAACCTGCTCCATATATACCTGTTGGGTGAAATTGCACAAACTCCAAATCCTAAAAAATTAATAGTATGTGAATAATACAACTTATACAACACACTGCATAGGAGATAATCTGATATTAAAAAACCTCAAGTGGGATCCCAGCACGTGCAGCCATGGCATTGCCATCTCCAGTGCATGTATGTGCCGAGGTAGCAGAAAAATATGCTCTCCCATAACCCTGAAGCAGAAAAGAAGGTTGATACTATCATGTCATATCCATAATATGGGTATTATAGTAAAACTTCAATGTCAACATCCAATACAAATCACATACCCCTGTGGCCAAAATTGTTGAAGCAGCTTGGAAACGATGTAATGTTCCATCCTCCATATTCAAGGCAATTACTCCTTGGCAAGTGCCTGCATATTCAATATGCACATTAATTAACATTATCATGAACACAACACAAACAATATTTTCTTTAAAAACAACCACCATATACATGTCTGGGCACAAACAAGAGACAACTGTTTACTGCGTCTACAGGTGATAGACCACAGGTGACCAAACTCTATACAAGAAAAAAGGGAGGAAGGAAGTTGAAGCAGCAAGAGGGTGTTAAGGCAACGAAGGTACATAGACAGCAATTGATAAATGAGAATAAAGGTAGGAGCTTCCCTAACATTACATTTCCATTTCACTTGGAAGCTATTTTCCACTTCATCACTTTCAATTTTATTTTATGAACTACATAAATGAGAATTTGAACAACTGACAAAACAAAAAAAAAGCAATTGATAAATAATTGACAGAACATGAAATTGTAGTTTAAAGCAATCTTTTTCCAGCAACATTGTGCGAGCAGTTTTTTAGTTATGACCTACTTATTAAACCCTTCCCTACGGATGCAGAGACCTTTTTAGATTAACTGATTCCAAATTCTATTAAGTAAGGTAAATCATTTTTCGCAACAACTTACCATCATTGTTCATTAAAAGATCCAATGCAAAATATTCCACAAAGAACTGGGTATTATGTTTCATGGCTTGGCCATATAGAGTGTGCAATAAAGCATGTCCAGTTCGATCAGCAGCACATGCACATCGGTAAGCCTGACCACCTGTACCATAGCAACAAAAGAAAGCTGATATCAAGACTTTTCTAGAAAGAAAAGGCTGACAATACTATTCCAAAATCAGTATTTACCCTTTCCATAGTTCAAGCTTTGCCCCCCAAATGCACGCTGATATATTTTTCCTTCCTCAGTTCGGGAAAATGGCAATCCATAATTCTCGAGCTCAATGACTGCTTTTGGTGCCTCCCTACACATATATTGGATGGCATCCTGATCTCCTATAGAACATACAGCTTGCTCTTTTAGGACCACAAAAAAAACAAGGGAAAAAGGATGCATATATCTAAGGAGCCTTTAAATTTTCAGCAGAAGTCAAAGGCTACAAATTTCCTTTTCATTCTCAGGTAAGCAACAACAGATCTTCTATATGGGAGGTAGACATATTTAAAGGTGAAATACGAAATGATATTCATAACGGTGAATTACTTTACTTATAATTTATAAAAAAAATGTAGGACATAACGAGAATAAAAATTTCTGAGATTGAGCAAGTTTATACCTAGCCAATCACTTCCCTTGACAGTGTCATACATGTGCCACCTCCAGTCATCCTCAGTCATATTTCCCAATGCAGCATTTATACCACCCTATACAGAATTTTATTCTCATGAATGAGCATTGACATTGTGTTCAGACAAAAAAAAACAATGTTTGACTTACGAATCCAAGTTAATATACTTTTGTTTATCATTCTATATTTTTTATTTCACAAACTAACTGTACAAGCGGACAAAACCACAAGGATATAAGATGATCTCAAAAGTTAAGCTTTTTTAAGCTATAAAAAAGTCACGTTGACAGAAAGCTGATTGAATCCTCATTCATCTTTGAGAATAAATATTCTACCTTCAAAAGTTTGAAGTGCCTTTTCATCCAAAATAATAATATTGATGATGATATCGATGATGAAACGTAAAACAGGATGAAATTATGCTGTAATGGTGTTAAGGTGACCCAAGAGACAGTACTTTGCACTAATTAAATGACCAAACCAACTACAAGAGACTAATGAAACATTTATAGCATAACTGACTTCTTCCAGATCAAAAAAAATCTGCTGAATACAATCATCCAAGAGATAAACAAAAACTCAAAGAAGTTAGTGGTGTCGTCATGATTTCATCTGGTCGGAGACATCACCAACAGCCCTTATTTATTCATACATGTAGTCCTATTGCTTAAAAAAAGGATTTGTTAAATTTATATTCTTGCTTTCTCTTTACTTGTTTATTTAAATTATATGTTATACGATGAAATATATGTTATGGAATGTTTATGTATATAATTTATAAAACATATGAAAAATGATTGCTTATCATGTTCCTTAGGATGAGTGACACAAAGGCCATCAATTTTATCCATTTCATCATCTCTGTGTAGGTTGCATGTTTGCAACAACAGGGACATTATTTTTTTCAATCAGAACGACCAGGTGTGTTGCGTTTATCCTTATCAGTAATATATCTGAAATATATATCTTTAGTCTTTAGTCTTTACCCTTGGCCATGGAGCTCCTTTGGATTTTTTTATCCACTTAACTCTTCCATATGGAATAATTTCTACATATGCATCCTATTTGTATTGAGATATAATAACCAAAAGGCCAGCACATTAAGTGTAAAGCAGAACAATAGTCATAACACAAATTTAATGGAGATATGTCTATATACATATGCATAAGAAACAAGGCAAAAAGGTGTTAGTGAAGAAATTATACTTGAGCTGCGACAGTGTGTGAACGAGTTGGGAAGAGCTTGGTAATGCAAGCAGTATTGAAACCATGTTCAGAAAGTCCAATAGCAGCTCTCAACCCAGCTCCACCAGCACCTACCACAACTGCATCATACTTATGATCCACCACCGTATACGACGACGTGCTTTCACCACTCTACACAACAGAAACAAAACAAAAAAACACGATTCGGTTTCTTTCAATAATAAACATAATCGGATAAGGAGCACGATAAATTATACATACTAGCAATCACAGAAATACAGTAGAACAAATATAATTAGGTCATGAGATAGAAAAATGAATGAAAAATGAAACGGAAAACCTAAGATAGGTGAATAAAAAGAGAGAAAATATCATACAGAGAAGAATCTAGAAATGATCGATCTAGGAGAGGATCTGTTAGAAGCAGGTGGAGCACCAAGTCTACGAGCCACGCACCGCCACATTTCTGCGCTCTGTTTTGGAATTCGCTAACACTCACTCTTTCTTTGCTTGAATGAATGATCTCTCTGTTGTTTATTTTTTCTCTATTTGTTTTTTGTTTGAGGAGTGGATGGTCTGAATAAATAGTAGGCTAATTCCAAGTCCAAACACGCGACGTATTCGCGGAAGTGTTTAGGGTTATATGCAGTCCACGAATACTCCAATTAACTGGTAATTGCTTCATTTATTCCATATCAGCATAATCAACATCATTTTTTAGGATTAGGATTCATCTCTGGAAGGAGGAGAAGTACATCAAAAATAAAAAAAAAATAAATAAATAATATAATATGATATTTTTATTTCTTGTAATATAATAATATAATATTTTTTCCTTGAAACTAAGTGTAAAATGATGAACTTTTCTCTCCAACACGAGTCCATTCCATTTTTTGGGGTCGCTAGTGATCATCAAACGCAAACTCTACAGGGCTATAAGCATTCCACGTTGCTTGCAAATTCAAGTGCAAAAAGAGGAGCTTCTTTCCTTTTTCCCTCGGATACACAATTTTGCTGCGCCACAACTTCCGTACTATGAAATATAAGGTGATTGAAGTGATGTGCAAATTTATGCTTACAAGAAATTGAGGAGTAGAAGTTAATTTTGGAATTTAATTTCGATATGCTGATGTCACAACATTAGATAAATTTAATTTTGATATGTTGATGACACAACATAGAGACTATACTAGATCCTGATACTAAATATCTTGTGTTTCACAAGTATAATTCATCGACAGTACACCTATTTCGTAAAGATAGTAAGGTGAGAGGATAAGTAATGAGAACATATATGTTGTCTCACTTTTTGTACTATTTCATGTATCATTAACTTTAATTGATTAAAAAATATTTACGTTAAAATTATAATTATTAAATATTTTTCTGACAAATCAATCTGACACATAGAATAGCATAGCATAAAGTTGTGGGACAATAAATGTGTTCATATTAAAAGTTTAGAATTTCTATCTCAATTATATACTCAGCCCAAGTATTTTGAGGCCTACTACATAAGGGCCTTTCAGAACCCAACTGTGACAATGTTTTAGTTTTTATACCTGATGATTAATCTCTAGTTGATGTATCATTAATAGCCCAGGGATTAAATCTAGATTTATTTTTGGATGAAAAAGTTGTCTTGTGGCATATTTATGTAAAGACTACATGCAGTAAAATATTAACAATGCATTACATAAATCTAATATTAATTAAAACTTAATCATAAATAATTATGATTAATGTATGTTGGTTCAAGTAGTACATGTTTGATTACCCTTAAGCAAGAACTCAGATTCGATTCTTGTGGATGGAAAAAATACTCGTTGGAAGAGTTAGCCCCACATACCTGTGGATGTTCCCGGCTCAGACAGGATTGCCTCTAGTGCGAGGATACATGTAGGAAACAAAAAAAATACAAAAATCTTTTTCTTTCAAATATGATTTGTAAGCATGGTAGCCTCTAAGGGTGTGCGTAGCACAGAATTTATATTCTTACATAAACAATTAATTTTATAATATATATATATATATATGATAAGTGTGTTATTATTAAAAAAAATTCAATTTGTTATGTTGCTAATTATTATTATGTTATACATAAATTAGTTCAATAATTTGTGAGTTGTAATGATCTTTATATTTTATATTATCATATATTTTTGTATAATTGAAATAAGAGTATGATCCAGAGTAAAAAAATATGAAATCGTAAGAATCCAAAAAAATATATTTGACTTAAATCCTTATAAGTAAAAATAATAGTAAATAAAGTATATCCTACATTATCATAATTTATGAGACATATTTTGTTTAAATTTTATTATAAAAATATTACATACTTAAATTAATTTATATACAATATACACATATTTTTATTTTATCATCACAACTTATTTTAAATCCTCAATTTTGTTTAGAAAAAAAACTAGAAACCTAAACTTTTTCTCATTATAAAATATTTTTTTTTGATAGATCTCTCAACAATAACATTTGAGTAATATTTATGCAAAATGGTGCAGTAATTCATACATTTTAGGTGGCAGAGGGTGAGGGTCTCTTTAGACTAATATGAATTATTTAACTATAAAAAGAAAGCATGAGTAATACGGCAACTTGTTAGAGATATATGTTCGTTCATAAATTATGACAAAAAGCATTGCTAGTTTTTTCTTCCTTAATTGATCCATCCCATCCTTCTTTAGGTTGGATATTCATGTAGTTTTATCTTCTGAACTTGACTTCACAGTAGTAGTTGTTGTTGTTATTGTCATCATTAGGAGTTATAAACTTATCTCGGTAACTAAAAAAACAGTTATGTTTTGGCTATTATCTAGTTGAATATGAGGCTTCACTACCCTCCTTTCTATATTCCTTTTTTCCCTTAAACTTTCCTATACACCAAAAACTACATACATACATATTATTAATTTAGAATTAAGAATCCACATTTTTATTTCCAGGGATAATAACTTCTCACACCACAATTATTCAAAGAGAAAACGAAGGCAAATCAATGCTAGCAATGAGAAGTAACATAACCCATATCTATTAGAAAGCGAAAGTCAACCTAACAAGGATACTAGGCAAATATAACCTGACAAGGAGGTTGTGATATGGCACTATATAAGGAGTAACCGCAAGATGTGTTTGTGCACCTTAATTATTATTTTGATTTTTGACTTGAACTTGATTTTTTAATTGTTTGAACCACATTCATTTTTCATGGAAGGTAATTGGATTTTCCCTAAGCACTTACCTTCTTACAGACTCAAACTTAAGATCTTTAATTAGAAACAACTCATGCCAATTTGATCTAAAGTGTTCAGTACTTGATAGTTAATTTTAATCACAGATACAAAAATATACTTTTTACTGGAAAAAACAAAAGAAAATGTCTTCAATTATTTATCTAACTGGGGGTTTATGGTACTGATGAATTATAGAGTATATATGAATAGCTGAATACTATACTAGTTTTTCTTCAATAAAAGAAACTCTAACAAGGAGTGGCTTAACTAATAACCCTAACAATACTAACATATATGAGCTAAAATAAACTCCTTTGATTAAATCCACAAAACAAGTGTTATAAAGTAGTAATTCAATTGAATATGATTCATGAATCCAGTTTGCATGTGAATAAATTAAATGTTAAGAATAAAGAAAAGAAAGAAGGAAAGGGAACAAAGTGATAGTGTCCGACATTCTGAATGCTGATGAATAAAAGAGTCTTGAGTGGGGACTGTGGGGTCTTCATGAATTCTTCTTTCGCTGTCAACTTAATTAATCCCATTACAGCAAAGGTCAAAATGTGCAACTTGTGCCTGCAACATTCATCATCATTCACCCATTCGGATCTCATTTTGGTTTGAATTTTGTGATTGTACTAAATTTCCAAGATTGGACGTGCGTGTTCAACCAAAACTCCGTGACAACAATTAACAAAAACTGCCTCCCAGATTGGAAACCTACCTTTCTTTGACTCTGCTATATTTTTACTCAAAAAAAACATGTAATTATTTGTTTATCAAGGGTATCTCAATAGTATAAGGGTACAAAACTAATTTTTTTTTCCGAAGTATATTACTTTCATTAATTGTTGGGAATCCTCATTAATTGATATGGAAGTAAGACCAATTAATCTTGGTAGATGAACCATTGAATAATTCAATAATGACTATTTCAATGTCTTGAAATTATTCTTTGAGTTTTGAGAATTATGAAAGTCTAACTTAGAAAGTTGGAGTAACACTTTTCAAAGTGTCTTGAAAAGTATGATAACAATTAATCATATTCACTATGTGGAGCTTTCCTCCGCTTCACTATATATATAGGGAACTTGTGAGGAAGAGATACAATAAGCAAGTGAGAAAAACAACATAGAGAGAAAGTGAGAAAATTTATATCCAAATAGTGTGAGATTTGTATTCCTAATGAGATACTAGAGAGTTTGTATTTCTATCTTTTTTGTGTGAGATTGGGTGTTATCCTCTTTATAATAAAGAGTCAAATATTGTAATCCTACTTTGTATAGTAGAGATATTTTTTGTATCACGTCTCGTGGTTGTTTCCTTTTCATATTGAGGAGGTTTTCCCACGTTAAAATTATTGGTGTTATTCTTCTACTCTTCTCTATTTTCTTTGTCCACTTGCCGCTTCCGCAAGTGCCCATTTTACATCACACAGAGGAAAGAATTTGGTTCTGAATTTCCAGATATTAATATTGTATAGTTCAAAGTATCGAATGGTTCTTTAATATTGTATGACACTTAAAGATCAGCAATAACTTACACATGAGTTAATTGCAAAATAAAGTTTAAACTTATAGTATGTCATGACAAATTTCCGAATTAGTGGTATATTTTGTCTTCACCTCTTCTTTTCCAAAATATATATACAATTAATTTAACTAAAACTACTATATAATTTGGAAGGAATATTACAATATAAATAATAATATGATATAAACAGGCTTGTATTCAAATGTGCATAATATTTTTCATATAGTCATAATTGTGTCTTTCAGGAGTGCGCATAAGTTACAGACACGGTGATGTTGGGGACAAAATGACATCGCTTAAAGAGTACTAAAGGAAAGCAATAGAATGTAATAAAGTATACATAAAAGATAATTAGATTATTATATGATATATCAGTGCTGAGATAATATAAATGAATAAATATTCACTCATCCTAGCCTTTCGGTAAAATATATTATATAATATATAAAACAAAAATGTACAATGTGGTGGGGTACAGGGTAGTAAAAATCTGGTAGAGCCTAGAGGGTGGTGGATAAAAGGGTAGTACGTGGTCCTAAAGCATGTCTTTGTACTTGAATGGTCTTTATTGGTCCTCCATTCGTACATGTGAGCTACGCCAGAAAGTCAAAAGACTTTAATTCAATTGGATTTTGTATGCAACAATGCAATGCTATTGGAAGATTACATTAGAGGAACATAAAAACTCTACATGTAGCTTAGGCTTTTTGATTAGATCTCCAGGCTCTATAGTTGGGGGTTTGTGTGACACATGGGTTGGAGTTATTACATTATGGGAAGGTGTATTATTTTTACTCAAAGCAAAGAGTGAGCTTTAACTTTGATGGGTAGGCCTTTGGGAAAATCGACAAAAGGGTAGGCAAAAGCTTCATCAGTATCAGTTAATTCCCAATGGTAATTAAGGATTAAATGGTGAATGAAAACAGCCATTTCAAGCTTTGCTAACTCTGATCCTGCACATAATCGTGGTCCTCCCCCAAACGGTAAGAAGTTATTGCTCACTGTGCTCATGCTTGGACAACTTCCACGACTACCATTGTTCTGCACCACCAATTTCAATATCAATATCTAGTTAACTATTAAATACAACACATAATAAGAATACCTTAAAACTTTGTAATGATGTGAACATTTCATTTGATTTATGGAAACTGTCTATTTCTAATGAATAATGATAATAATTTAAGATATATGTCATGAGAACGTGGCATTATCCAAGAACACAAAAGTGGCTGAGGATAAATATTTTAAGATTGTTGATTTATAGTGCTGGAGCGGGGTAAGGTAGTAGTCACAAATCACAATCACAATCACATTGTTATCCTCTTTTCCACTTGGCTAAATATACAATTAGATTAAATTAATAAAAAGGCAAAGAATAAATAAATGTGGGTGAAAGAGTTAGGACCAGGTTGAGAAAAAAGAAAAGCAGAAATGCACGTGGAAGTGAGAGGCCCACATCCACATGGGCATTAATGATCTGGAATCTGAGGCCCTGCCCACACGTTCACAAAAGGAGCCATGCTCATCATCATCGCATCCATTGGGACCTACATTCCTACTGTTAACAACATCCCCTTCCATCATCAGCATCTAAATCAATTTTATATATATCACACTTGCATACACACACAATGGATCCAAAGCTCCAAGGGTATATATAACAAATATTTTTGGAAAGTGTTTTTTTTAGTAAAAATATACTCCTATATATTAGTAATTTTAAAAATTGTTTTTGATAAGGGTCAACGGTCAACCCCTACACGCTACAGTTGCCGCTTCTAGATTCCATCCCTATATAGACACGTATCTTATTCATGTACCATCCTATTTTGAATATTTTGTTAACAATTCTATGATTAATTTTAGAGTGAATATTCACTTGCTTCTAAAAAATTTCTTGTCCCAAATTGATCCTGAAAAATAAAATAATACTAATATGCGAAAGTGAGCCAAAATAATTTGTCATACAAAATTTGCTAAAAATAATTAATTTGATTTATATTTAATATTTTTAGGACAATTTTGAGTCTCGAATTGGAGGACTCAATTCATTAATTTTGTAATAGTGTGGTAATGCTATCGCTAGTGGCTATCTGCTGTCACCACCAAGCAAATGATCCTTTTGGTCCCAACTATTACGAGGACCTCTTGATGAGTTCACCATCCCCTTATCACATTCCTATTTGTGAAACTTGACACTCTCCAAACGGCTTCGATAAAGATAGCCACTGTTGTTTTAGTTGCACGGTATGGACCCACTTGATCCTCTATTGCTGTTGTAGCACACATCCTTTGATCATTTGCCATTTTAGACAACGATTTCTTGCCCAGTAACAATCTCTTAACGAAAATCAAATTTAAATAACTTCATGTTGCAATTTGATGCGTATACGTTTTTTACCAGAAAAGTATGTTAAACAAGAGTGGTCAATAATTGAATAGAGATGTGAACTCTAATCATTCATTCAGCATTGTTTTTGGGTATATGGTATAAAATCATTCAATTGTCTTCATCCAAAGGCCTTAAACTTTAGGGATAGTTGATATTTGATATATGCATATATAAAGTGGTCAAGAGTTTAATCCTCATTTTGCTAAACAAATAAAAATTAAAACAGGAGTTCAATTTTTACCTGAAGACTAAATGGCTATTGCATGATGGGGTGAGTTAGATAAATGGGTTAGGTGTGTAAGCATACGTGACAACTTTAGAACCACGTGCACTAGTGAAGAAGTGTGCGTTTGGGATTAGCCATAGACTTAATCAACAAAAAAAGATCAAAGGATGAAGGATTTTGTTCCGTTTTTTGTCAAAGCCGTAGTACGGCGTGTGTCCCTTATATGTTGGGTCTGATTCTGAAGCGCCCAACGCTAAACCCTGTTGTGTTATGGAAAGGTAAGGTAACTCACGGAACTAAGACTCCAAATATATGCAACAATAACAAAATGTCGGGATGACAATGGGACGGGATCAGGTCGAGTTTTACCTTCCCCAACACCGAAACAGCAAACTTGAATTTCTCGGTATTGTAAAAAGATTTCATTCCCGATCCCGTCGAGTTTCTCTAACTACTTAAATATATAAATAGAAATGAAATTCGGATTGGATTCGAATCGGGAAGGTATCATTCTCACTACCCATACCACACCTCCAAGGAAAAGAGGTCAGTGAGGTAGTGATTGCACGTGGTGTTCCACCGCAGGGACCAATTGAAGTGCTTCGGGACCTATGATAATTATTCCTTTTCTCTTTTTGTAATATATATTTTTTGGTGGGAGACCCCAAGTCATATTGTATCCAACTAACACTAGTCAATCCAATAAAGTGTCTTTAATGGGGCAAAGTTTTTCAAAAATGATATTTTGAATCACAAAATTAAAATTAAAACTCCAAAGTTTTTACTTGAAAGAAAAGCAAGCATGGTATCTATGGTTATAAGTAGAACTAACCTGCCATCTCCATGGATTGAAGTGTTGAGGTTGGTCAAAAAGTGAAGGATCCAAATGCACGGCTGCAATCACTGGAAGGACTTTCCATCCACATGGAATATCATAACCTTTCAAACACAAACAACATTTTCAATACTTAAAAGTCCTTCGATTTTAGGCAACTTTCTCATTCCTATAACACCTAAATTAACCTTTTTCCTTTCCTGCTTTTTACCACAAAAGAAATTATTATCTTTATATTAAAAAATTATACCATACCTTTGTATCGAACATCTTTAATAGCCTTCCTATGAAGGAACCTCACAACATTTCCTAACCGAAGTGTCTCGTTCACAACCTTCACAAAGAAAGAGCAAATGATTTTATACAATCAATATTTAATACTTCTATCATCTAATTATTACTTTATATTAATATTATATTATTCTGCTTTTTAAGTGTCATCGAATCATATCATTCATGTTCTGATAATGCAGTTTTGCTGTAAACACTTTAAGGCTTTCATCATCGAATATAATATTGATCACTGCTAAATTAACTATCAAATAACGATTATTGTTTATTAATTAAAATTAAAAGGGCATTAAGAGCCCATAGTTTATTTAACATATGTGACTTACACAGTGAGTAAATTCCATTTTTTTATAGTCATCCCAAGTCAGTTCAACTTTCCCTGCTTGTTTCTTGGCTCTGGCGATTTCTCTGTGCTCTTCCTATCATTTTTTCCGCAAAAATCAAAACATAATTATTATTATCAGTAAAATTTGTGTGTCACAAGTTCCAGTAGGAAAATAAGTACATATTCTTCAGAAAAGTTAAGATAGATACAATATTGTACCCAACAGTTTCAGTAAAGTTACCTTTAACTGCTGCATAGCTTGTGGGCAACCAGGTAAGAAGTAAATAGCTAGAGCTATGGATACTGATGAAGTTTCATGGCCAGCAAAGAGCAAACTTAGAATCAAGTCAAGAATTTGCTCAGTTGAAAGACTTGAATGTTTCAAAACCCAGTTTAGAAGATCTTCCTCTTCCAAACTTTCATTTCCCTCTTGGATTCTTTTTACTCTTTCTTCCATTTTCCCCTCAATGAGTTTCAGTATTGTGCACCTAGACTGTAAAAAAAACATAAAGAAAATACATTAAAAATTGAATACTACTAATGAGGGTCTCTAAATTATTATTACCTTTAACGCCTTCCTGTATGCAGTTCCAGGTAAATTCAAAGGTACTGATACCACTCCCTTCATGAATGTAACATACTCTTTCCTTAGTTGCTCTGTCTCTAGATTCCCAGGATCCAAGTTCAAGATATGTTTTGCCACCAAATTAAAGGTGAACTGCAGATTAAAGCAAAACAAGCACCCCTTAATTAGTTTACTCCTTTATTTCACAGGTGTTTGGTGTGATATTGTACTGTTTTTATATATTAACAATATGAAAAGAAATTAAAGTTACCTTCTTAGCTTCATCTTGAGCTGAGAATGTAGAATTTTCTTTCCAAGACCTTAAAACCAAAAGGGTATGTTTCTCCACGTCTTTCATCATATGTGTTCTGAGCCTGGCATGGCTTAGAAAATTGAGTGATATGGTTCGCATGTCCCTGTGCATGTCACCAACCAAGACCAACATAGACCATTTTCCTAGTATTCCACCAATGCTTCTAGGATAGCTGCACTCAAACAATTTTCCTTCGTTTTGTAATATGAACCTATTCAACCCTGCATCTGCTGACACTATTGCTGGCTCTCCAAACAGTTTGGACTTGTAAATTTTACCATACCTGCACATATTGGGCATATTGAGTTTACTATATAGTTTTTCTTTATATAAGTGTGAGTTTTTTATAATTTTATCATACCTTGCTATGTGCTGGTCCATGAATTCTCCTATTGTAGTAGCTGAGTAAGGTTTCAAGTATCCAATGGTTTCTCCAATAAAGGGCCAGCCCATTTTGCCAGGGGGAAGGTTAAGCTTGGGTTTGGTTTGCTTTCTTTTGAAGAGAATGAAGATGAGAAGAAAAGCTAGAATGAAAGAAGAAAGAGAACATAAAGTTAAGTTTGAGACAGACATGGAGCTAGTCTGTGCCTGTCTAATCTTCCTATTTTATCTTCTGATTTTTTTTCTATTTCTCCTTCTCTGTGCTTTAAGCTACAAGAAAATGGAAGTGGTGTGTTTAGTTTCCTATAAGAAAAGAGAAGTAGTACTAGAAATGGTTTTGCATCTAGTGAAAAGGAGCTTCAATTTTGTGGCGTAATATAAAATCACCAAAGCAGGTGGTTTCAATGAAATAAGACCTATAGGGTGCTTTTATAAGCTTCTCTTCTTTCTTTAAGCCAAAACAGCGGAAAGTAGCAACAAAATTGGCTTTACACTTGGAAAATCATGCGCTTTACAAATCAATTTTAGTATATTATTACCTCCTTAATTCTTTCTTTCTCAGATGGTTCTACGTTGATATTATTATGAAAAGCAGGTTTTCATGTGAATATAGGGTGTGTTTGTTTGACATTTTTTTTCTTCATAAAATCTATTTTTTAAAATAAAAATCACTTATAAGCTATAAACATGCGTTTGGATAAAAATATTCAATAATAAGAATAAGACTTCCAATAAATATTTTTATTACTATATAATCAGAATTTATTTTAGTATGTTAAATAGATGTATCAATGAACATTCTTTATAATAATTTTTTTATATTCTGTGTTACCTTTATTCTCTTCCAATATACTATTGGCTTTTATAGGCTGTGTTTTGCTCTCTTTTTTGCGCTCTCTCCCTATTGTAATGAGTTCAAAGCATGCAAAGATTAATGAAATAGTTTGTCTTTTCCTTTCTGCTTCTTTCTTTCTTCCTTCCTTCATCTTTTCTTTTTTCTTGTCTTTTTTAAATGGCTGGATGAATAGAAGGTTGAAACGTGTCATTAAGATAATGATATGGCCATGGGCTTATGTTAACATGCTTTTTGGAAATTTCACGAACAAAAATACCCACCTAGACAATGATGGGAAGGGCTTCAATTAGTTCTTCAGCTTTTACTACTTAGGACTTAATTAAATGCTCCAATTTTTTCCAAGGCCTAAGTTATTACAAGATTTGCCATATTCATCAAGAGTGTTTAACAATGAGTCTAGATCCTTTCCACTTGCTATTGAAATGAATATATAGATTAAAGTTAATTAAATAAAATGATAAAACAATATTTATATGGAGTTTGATGCTGAGTATTGTCATGGTAAAAAGTTTAATAATAGGTTGAAGAGGAAGTATACTGATATTATTTTTGCCAGGTAAACTATTAAAAGCTAAAATAAAAATATATATAATATAGTATTCTTGATATTTAACAGAATTACTTCAAAGTTTTTTTTTATTATATGCATTTTACTTTGAAAAATGACAGACTTAGACACTACCACTTTCATTGAAAAGAAATCCTCGGGTGACACTTGCTGTTACAATTCTCCGGGTTACATAGACCCCAAAGTTGCCCTCTCAATTGAATACTGAAATAAAATCTGATATAAAATACTTCATTATGATCTGTTTCTTTCACTGCCTTGAGTTGTTCTGGAAAAATCACTCTCAGAACTGCTTTCAAAGAAGCAAAGAAAGAAAGCTAATAATAACTTTAGTCCTTAGAGTAAGCATCTCATTATTTCTCTACAAATATTTTTCTAGACAATGGAACATATTTAGTCCCAGTATATGCTAGGATGTAATGTTTGATTTATCTTTATTAATGTTAATTAACATAGTTTATGGTGAATTGAATTAGATATTTCTTTGCCAAACTAACCCAATGGTTTAAATGTTCCGCCACTAGCTATCAAACTATGTCCTAGAAATAATCAAGAGCACTAGCTAGTTGGATGGTAACACACTAACACTTAAAATTAGGCATACGGTATTGCTAAAGAAAGTTATAACAAGACTGAACTGAACCAGAAGTCATATACAAGTAGGAGAAATTAAGAATAATAAAGACAAACCTAGCATATGTAAATAAAGCATGTTGATTTTGCTACAAAATATATCTCAGTGAGAAACACGTATAATTAGGTCACTACAACCTAAGAAAACTGCTTTTTTCACTAGAATAAAGCATAGGATTAGGGCCCAAGATGAAACTGTCTTAAAAGAGATTGAGACAAATGTAACAATTCTCTTCCCAGGGCAACACATGGTGATAAGGAATACCAAAAAATATCAACATAACAAGTTAAACAATTCTTAAAAACCAACTCATATGGTGATAAGGAATACCAAAAATATCAACATAACAAGTTTCCAATATTTTTCTTACCATTAGTCATAAGACAACTAGCACATAAATTCTCAAGTCTAGAAGTAGCAAGTAATAGGGTGTACAAAAAATCCAAATGATCTGGTCTGGAAATTGAACTGAACAGCACCATCAAAAAGGGCATTTTCTAAATCAATTAGATACAAATCAGAGAAGGAATCAAATTTATTAGAGTCGCATTTCCTTAAACTACATCATAGAGACACTAAAGCACTTAAACTAGTTAAGATGCCAAAGAAAATACACTAGCAACTAGTAATATAGAGGATGAATGCACTGTCTAAAATAATTTGACATAAGCTCATAGTAAAGATCATTTAGAAGAAACAAGATATTAATTTAATGTTGTGAAGCCAAGGGTACCGGACAAAGATTATGGAGCTCAGGTTTTCAAAGTTCATAAGAACTGGTTCTTTTCGAATATTCTCAATACCTTCTTTTCTACATTCGTGATTTGTCAACCCAAGCATAGACTTTACAATCAGCCAACTATTGGTGGTAGAGAGCTCAATCTACAAAGTGTATATAGATTCAAAAGAGTTAATTTGTTGTCCATCTTTATAAACAAATTTGTATGCTATTGTTCAATACAACATACATGTCCCACCACACGTTCAAAGCATGCAATCCCCGAAAAAACTTTCTTTATATTCAAGCATCAGTGTGCCATTAGATTTAAAGCTAAACGCAAAAACATGTGGGAGTAGCTAAAGCATTTATTACTTCAATTAATTTACATTTACATGCCATTTATGTGATGCGTAATAAGAAGAATGAAAAGCAATTGTTCTAACGCTGCTTAAATTCTTAAGCAGTAGTCTTCAAAAGTACTGAAATTTCAGAGTGCACTTAAAACTCAAAGTAACATTGCAAAGTTAAAATTCTAACCACGACTCTTAAGTCTTAACTAGAGATGAGATACCATTATAAAACTATAAAATGGACAATCAAATTATTGAAAATGTTAGCTCGTACTAGTGGAAGTAGAAGAATAATTTGACTAATTTCCGAAATAAAAAAGCGCAAACTATCTAGTCTAGTACTTTCTCTCTATTGGATTTGAGGGTCGGTGGTTCCTGATCAAACTGGTCGCAGAATTGGAAGAGGGGCCAACAATTAATACGAAGCAGTATCAAGCAAAAATAAATAATGTTGACAGTGGCAGACCTAAGATATAGGTAGGGAGAACCCACGTGTGACTTATTACCAAAGCGAGAAAAGGGTACTTCAAGAAAAGTAATTTGGCATAACAATTTCTTTTTCTTAGGAAAAGACAAACTCGCATTCCATGACGATACTGCGTTCGAATTTATTGAGCATGGTCTAGTTGTAGAAGAAAATGAAAGACGTGCCACCAAACCAAACATCTTCATGTACATCGAATCCCACTACCCCATGTTCCTAATCAACATTTTTTGTCCTTATTTCAAGCTTAAAGTCATGTTTCCTTTAAACTCTTTTATTTGTTGAGAACCCAATGCCAAACCCTCTACATAGACAATTTTTACGAGAAATCATTCCTAAGATAAAAACAATACTTTTCTCACAAAAAAACTACCTTTTTTCTATATCCAAATCTAAACATGAATATATCTGGGAGTACACATTAATGGTGTCAGGCTGAGGAAGAAAAAGTTCTGTACGCATTGTAATTGAGGGTGAAGAGGTGCATTAGGGCTTCTTAGTGCCGTAGTACTAGCAGTTTGACTTATTTTGACAAGATCTATCACCATATAGAGGAGATCTTTAAGCCCAATAATTTAAAGGGGGTTGGTTGTTCACAAGTATATCTAGCACATCGTTCAAAGAACAAAGAATAAAAATAAATTTAACATATTAAGAAATAGTTCACTTACATTTTTCCACTAAAGACATTCTTTGTCAGTAGAATAAGGAACCAATTCTTTTTTGACATGTGACTATTTCTCAATTTTCATGCATTAAATTTTAACTTTTAAGTTTACATAATAATAATATATTTTTTTATTAAATCTTTGTACGAATCTTTGTCACTAGTTTCTTGAGGATACTAGAATGTGGACTAATAACTATATGATGATCTAATAACCCTTGCTATAGTTGTATTAATGGACGACCATGTTGGTGAATGACTTGGAATTTTAGTGCGTAGATCTTGGTCATCTTATATTCTTCTTTAAACAATAGTACAGCTAGCAATGGCAACAAATAATCAACCTTTTTAGGTCATTGAAAGAAACAATGTGTTTAATTTGTATTGAGTTGAAAGAGCAGTGATGTTATAGTTGTTGGAAGAGATGAGAAGGTGGTTGAATTGAAATGGTGAGAGAAGGGAGAAGTTGAAGAAGTAGTTCCATGATTGAGTTGAGCAAACCAAGAGGGGCCTCAATCATTGTTCACACGCGGGAACTGTTATTATATTGTCAGACATAGATTGTCAGCTATTTAATCATAGACTTCCTTCCTAGGGCTCTGCTTTCCAAGTCACAACCTTTGACCAATTCAATTTGCCTTTTTTGAATCACTTAATACATAAATAAAGAATTTCAAATTTGTGCAATGTAAATATATAAATTTTTATTCTATCACTGTATTATTTATCACTGATTTGTTTTAATTTTATTTGAGAGTCAATAATGATTAATAAATCAATGATGAATAATTTACTAACAACATAAAAAACATATTCACACTGTCAATGTATACATTTTAAATCCTAAATAAAAAAGGAATGAATATTTCCTATTTCATACCGTATGTAAATTTAAGAATATAAATTATTATATAGGATGATGAGACACTTTATTCTCTAATAAAAATTAAAGGAAGTTTCCAATTTTTACAAAGGGATCGAAAGCTAGGTTCTAGATAAATACTTAAAAATAATGTTCAAAGATAAAAAGAATTTTCTATAGTTTTTCTACTAAATTTATGATTCAAAATGTTTTAAAATACATTAATTACCACTAACTACAGAAATTATATTCTAGTTTAATAAGTTATACAAACAACTACAAATTTTTAGTTAATTTCACAATTATGATTTTATTTGACAACACAGACTTTTAGTTTTTCATGTAGAATGTGGTTTTCATAATTATGATAAAACTTTTAGCAATATTGCAGTGGATATTGTCTCACAGTGGAAAATTTATATGAGATAAAGCAGTTTGATTACTTTATTATACATTTGGTGTAACTTTTGGTTTATTGTCAATACCATACATTTTTACATAAATTGTATTTCATATCATCACTTTTATACAAAAACTGATTTTATTTTTTAATACTCATGGTTACAATTCAGGATTATACTTTTTTATATATTTATTTCTTAAAGTTGTGTTCATTTAACATGGTTTTCATTGTAAATCAATAACAACTTTATTTTTATTTGTAGGTCTAATGGTAATTGTTTTACATGCTAAGGTAAAGATACATAATTTAACACTCACCTATTATAATTTAACACTCACCTATTATTTTTTTATAACTTTGACATATATTATCTGTATAAAAACTCTAATCCAATATAGTTAGATTATATTATATTCACTACCTAATTTTATACCTTTCTATTTTAGATTGTATATTTAGTTTTTTGTTTATTGTATTATTAGAGTCATTTTAAATTCGCAAACGAAAATGTAGTAATTTGAACACATAATATTCAAATAATCGTACAGTTGTGCTGAAGTGTTAAAGAGTTCCTATTTCAAGTAATCTGAACCCACAATACTCGTTTTTATTTTTGTTAAAATGATATATTTAATATCTACCTAATATTAAGTTTATCATTTTTAATTTGAGATTTCTATTATCCACTCTTGTTCTTAGGTATGAATTAACGTGCTCCTTTCTAATTTTTAACAAATAGTACATCGAGTAAGACTCATTTTCATTGATGAATAGATAAATTGTATTTTGTATTATATAATTAAAGTTAAAATTGTAACACCAATGAAAATCAAGGGTCATAAATGTTATTATCTTTTAATTTTTAGTGCATTTTATTACAACTTATCTTTAATAATAGAGAGGAGTCTGACTCATATCACAAAACCACTTCGTCTAAGTAATTGAACATCTTCTTTGAGGGGAATTAACTTAGCTAGTTGGTGATATGAGAAATATCTAAACATCCTTTTCAAAAATTAGTAAATAATCAGATTAATATACCTTTTTTAATTGTGTGGCCGATGCTGCCTTAACAAAGGAAAACATCTTTAATCACTGCGAAGTTACTTACGTCCACCGATTGGATTTTATGATTAAAAAAAGTAATAAGCAAAGAAAGGCTACTTGTGTTGTTTAGACTTGACATTTGAGACATTCTTTTCACGTTGTTACCTTTTTTTGTTACTTTGAATGTTTTCACATATTTCATTAGACACGATACGACAAGTAGACAAAGTACTTATGATTGACAAGAAAAGTGGTCATTAATTATTATCCTTAACACACTAATAACTTCAAATCTCTTACTTTTATTATGCAAATAGATCCTCTAATTTTATGGTCCATATATATCGTAGTTAAGAGTGGAAACAGGCCAGGCCAGGCCCGGCTTTGCCTTAAACAGGCCCAGCCTATATAGTATGTAGGAGCCTGGGCCTGGCCTGTTTAAAAAAAATTTCAAAGCCTAGGCCTGGCCTGTTTAAAAGCCTGGTCTGGCTGTCAGCCTGTTTAAAAACCTGTTTTACTATATCATCTTGAAATAGGTCATCATATCTACATTTAAATAGGTTAATATTCCTACTTTTAATTAGACTCTTCTAACCCTAACAATTAAATTATATTTTTTATATTAATATTACATATGTATAATAATATTACTTATATTAAAATTGTATAATATGAACATATTACATAATATAATTAAATAGGCTGGCCTGTTAGGCTTAATAGGTCTTTTGGATGGCCTACAGCCTGACTTATTTAACTAAATAGGCTTTTCAAAAAGCCTGCGCCTGGCCTATTTACGAAGAAAGCCTGGCCTGGCCTGTTATTGGCCAGGTAATAGGCTCCTGGTAGGCGGCCTGACCTGTTTCCACCGTAGTTAATTGCTGGGGTACATTTTCTTGTTTAATACTTTTCTTTTCGGTGGATACTGATCATTGTACGTATGTTTTTTAAACAGAGACGATTTTAATTATTGTTGTTTCTTGAAGGGCTGGCTAAAATAAATATAAAAAATGATGAAAGGAAGATCTTCACCAACTGGTACGATCGTATGGAACCCACCTATGATATGATAGAGTATCTTCTACGTATCACAATATTTCGATCACTCTTTTATAGTTTTATTACTACATGAAATTTGCAACATAATTTATATGTTTATAAAAAATATATTAAGTTGATAATAATAATTGTAAATTTACAATGAGAGATGTAGCTTAGAAGCTACTTTTCATTATCATTTACAATTAGGAAAACTAGACATGTATAAGAAGAAACATGTAGATTACAAGTAGGAGTTATAAAAGTGATCAATATATATTTCCTCTACAAATTAGATTTTGTTTTACACTGAACCAATGATAGCTAGTTAATGTAGTGCATGTTACTGTTTTTAAGGTATACATCAGTGTGACCCGTGTAATAACCGTAATGATTCTTCTTTTAGAGAAAATAACACTATTCGTTATGGTGAGGTCTTGGTTTGCAATGATATCGCGTAATAATTAAAATTGAACGTTAACACGAGTGCATTGAGAATGATATAGACAGAGATGTGAATCAGAAGTTTATATTTGCCTGGTTAAGGGGAAAGATAAAAAATGAAAATAGAAAATTTATAAAATAAAATGGAGATTATATATGCAGTAACAAAATATGATAGGAGTACTATATATCAGGGCAGATTCCAAGTAAGCCTTTTAGCACGATGAATTCATAATATACATAAGGAAGTGGTCAAATATATATATTGTTGAGTTTCTTCAAATGTGAAGTCTAATATTGGATATACGGGAAAAAATAAAAGAGTTTATAAGTAGGAAATGTCCATGAAACTAATATCTTAAGGTTTTGATTCAAGACGTGGTATCTCAGTTGTGGCTTTCCACTCTTCCTATGCCCCAGAAACAATGGAACTCTCTGGTGGTTGGAGGCTCCACGGTCTTGTCCAACATATATAGAGAGAGATGTATGTAAAATGAACATGACTCATATATATTTATCTTTGAACTAAGATTGTAATGCACTTATATTAAATGATCACGTTTGAGGGGAGTTTGTTGGGTAAATACAAATAGTATCAAAGCTGGTGGTTTGCTAAGACGTGGTGGATTTAAAGGGGTAGACTAGTTAGTGTGTGATAGCCACTTAAGGGGGAATTGTTAGTTATATTAAAGTGTGAAATCCTACATTAAATATTAAGAAATGAGTGAGAGTTTACAAATATCATGAAACTATTGACTTAATGTTTTGGTTCAATGGACATTTGTGACTTTTCACTTTTGTCATGCCCAATACCAATGAGATTCCCATAGGTTCTCATGGACTAGTCCAACACTTTTTTTCAATCAAATGTTATTACTCGAGGTCATGTATTCATGATTCAGTTGAATAGAACATGCGTTAGACACAAGTTCCTTGAGCGGGGCAAACGCAGATGGATACTTGATTTGTTTAAACTTGGTGGGATTGATAGTTGCCCAATAATTTCGTCTTTTAGCCATTGTAACGAAATAACCCTCTTTTAAGTGAACTAAGTAATCCTTTGTTTCATTACTCATCATTAAGACTATAGAACTGGCAATTATCCCACCTTCACAACTAACCGATGCAAATATCTATAAGTTATGGCTTTAGGTTAAGGATTTGCTTTAGCATAAGGAATTAAGGATGTTTCCTTGATTATGGAGTAGATCACCTATAACTATCTTTAAAGCAATAATAATAAGTAGCGAGTAACTTCCTTTCGGGTACACATCTGTTGTTTCACACTTTGTGTCACTCTATATCCTATGGGCATGTGATTGATCAAACAAAATATATTTAAGTTAAAATTTAATTCTTAGATGTTTTTCTGACCAATCATAAACTCATGATATATGGAGTGACACAAAGTGTGAGACAACAGATGTACTCCCCTTTCTAACTCCACAACTACCAAGCGAGTTCCTTCTCTAAACTCAATGAACACTAAATGAATCTCAATGGCATGCCGTGGAAAACAAATGTTTCTTCTCTAAACTCAAACACCGAATAGGAATTTGGGTTTCATCAATCTAAACAAACAAAACAAGTTTATTCTTACTTCAACATTAATCTGAAACAGATAAATGAAATTTCTTGTCCACAAGCATTGCACAACTAAAACAGTGATTCGGGTAAAAAACGTGTTTCCTGCTTAAATCTTTACTATATTCAAAACAAGGAATATGCATTTATATTAATTATAAACCGTTTTTTCATTATTTTGAGAATGCACTATTTGCCTCTCCTCATATATGTGTGCCTCAAGCCATAACAGGTATATATTGAGCAATATTCTCCATATTGAATCAATTCATTTTCCTATAATTCAATTTCTTTGGAATTTTAAAACGATTCATCCAAACACACCAAAAGTTTTTTGAACTTTTGGAGGAAGCATGCTGAAATTATGACAATATTCTTTCAATGTGTTTATCTCTAAAGTTACAATTAAGGTGCATCCTCTAATGATTTAATGAAGTGCATTGAGATCTCAAACTGCGAAATAATGGAAAGGATAGATACATCCTTACTTGCTCAATTTAGAGACAAGATCCCTTTATAGGGGCCTTAATGCTGAAATTAATAGCCAGCAGAAAAATCTAAGAGAATGATAAAAAGGAATTTAAAGAAGTCAATGCAACAGGCAGAGATTGGACAAATCATATTTTGCTTGGACAGCTAGCCCAATTTCCAGATATACAATTTTTATAATCTTATTTCTTCACCAACTATAACTATATACATTTTTCAAATGGTGCAATTCTACACTATCAAAGTTGCAGACAAAGTATGAAAAAACTCACTGCAGAACATCTTGGCCAGTGTACTCCTCAAGTGTTGAAAATCTACTAGCTAATCAATATAAAAAATAAGAGAAAATTTATGCCTCTTGACTGGTCTAAATTTTATGTGAATTGCATGTGAAATAAGTCTACAACAAATTCACTTGATTTGTGAATATGGGGTGTGCAGATGAATACCACCTCTATCTCAAAGGGGAGGAAAAAATCGCGTCATAGGAGGGTTACCGAGAGCACAAAGAATATCCGCAAAAGACCAAATTAACCAAAAGCTAAGAAATAAACCCTTGCCTGCCAATGTACATGATGTGAGATATCACCACAATGAATGCTCATATGGACAATGGCAGCCTCCTTTCTCTCTTCCTTGCCAATGTTTGCCTAGACACTCTTAGGCGCGAAAGAAGAAATATATTCAAGCATAGGAGAACCAGAGAGAGCCAAAATCGCCTCAAATAAAGGGTTGTAAGGGTTGAGACAACAAGCATAGCTAGAAGTAAGGAAAAGCCAATTGCCACAGCAACATCAACACTGGAAGAAGGCAACAAAAATGTCAACCATAAAAGCATCAATAACACACCGTGATGTTTCAATTCACCTTAGAGTTTAGACATTAATGGGTCTGGCAGAGAAGGTTCCCAAAATTCTGCTCCAATTTTAACCAATATCGCAAATACAGAGTTTTTCAATTAAGATGACATACAATTACTACCCCTCATTTGTAATTGCTACAATGTCTCTTACATTGGAACCCGTAGTAATGGCCCCGAATTAATTAATATGGAATATTTTCTCTTCCATGTCAAATCCTAGACAAGCTAAAGGAAAAAAAACAGAGGATTTTTCATTGTTGTGGAATTAGAAGATGTCATACTGGTTCGCAAGAAACATCATAATAACGAAAATACAACACAGCAACAATAGTTTTTTTACTTCATTTTAATGAGATCCAACAAAATTTTGCATTGGTTGTCGTGTGTCACTCTGTCTAACACAACCTTAACCTTTTATTCAGGATCGGGATCCACTATGATTAACTCTGAAGAAAAGCACTACATACGCAGTGGACATTGTAGAACTGCAACGATTTCATTGATAAATTTAAAATAACTTCACTTCTGATTTAATGATGTAGAATTGGCATTATATCTTGAAGCAGAGGGCCAATTCTCCTAAAAAGCATAAGCTATTAGAGTATTAGGTAAAGGCTAAAAAATGGTTTTATATCTAACACATCCCCTTGTGTTAGATCCCATTGAAATTTAACTATTGACGACTTAATCATAGAGGCTCTAATACTAATACCACGTCAAAGTATCACACATAAACTACAAAATCTGGATAAGCTAAGATCCATGATCCACAACAGGAGAAGTTATATTGAATTATTATGAAATTCATGTACGAATCGCTCTACTCTAACAATAATGTCCAATTCCAAATATTAGAAAACCGAATTGAGTGAAGAAAGTAAAAGAAAAGGGAGGGTAAAATGGTAAATACCGGGTTTGGAGATGGGGTTTGGGAGAGAAGAGAGTGAGAGCTGTGTACTTGTGCTGCGATCGGATCTGGTAATCACGGAGTTGTTCCACAAGTTTAGACCGCGTTATCATCTCCACCAACAACAACCACAAAATTCAAAGATTGAAACAGAAATTGATCAGAGAGCTATTAGCATTACCCTAATTTCTGATACATGTTTCTCATTATGTAATTTATTTTTCTTTTACTTAAAAATGTAATTTTCGTCTGATTTGATGGCCCCATATTTTAATTTTTACTATTACATATGAGTTACCACGTTTCTTGTTTTGGCATGTTTTGACGGCCCTTATAAAAAATATCTAAATATCATACAAAAAATGATTGTCTTTTGTGCCTCATATATTAAAGGTGTAGTGTGGGAAGAGATAGAAAATGTAAAAAGAAAAATTGATATTATTTGGTGATGTGAAGGAAAGGGAACAAATAGATCAGAAAAGGAAAACAAGGTCCAAAATATGGTCTGATAAAAATATTTGAATTCGTGTAATTCATGTCCAACAAGATCCATAATACATTTTGTCATGGTAGTTAATATCTAGTATAATTTTGATGCGTATTTTTTTAATATATGATTGAATAACATGTAAGGTTTTATGTAACCCTAAAGTCAAAATCAAATCGTAATATTTAATAATTCAATTTAAACTTGTATAGAATATCAAATATCACTTGCATAAATATTAATAGACTTTCACTAATGATCCGATTGATTATATTCATACACACGAATCCTAGATTATACCATACAAAAATTATTAAAGATGACAGTTAAGTTCACATTTTCCTTTTCTATTGCAATTTCTAAGTTATTATAAAATGTATTTTCAACTTTCTCTCTCGTAGGCTTTTATTTATATATGAAATTACATGTCTTATCTCAAGTCTCAACGACAAAGAGAAACTAAATAAATGGATTTAGTATGTAGATAAAATATAATGAAAACGGAGGCTGTTTAAGATTTCCTTCAAATCCCACAAGGAAATTTGTTTCATCTACAAACAAAGCCCAAAGGTAGAAGCTATGTTATTTAATCGATTTGAAGTTCATTCCATTTGTATTTGATAGCAGGAGACTGCATCAACTTATTACAATTTCTCAGGTACCAAATTCAGTTTTCAACTGTTTTCTCAATTTTATGCCGTATTATTTTTCATCTTCCATTTCTTTATTAATTTGTTATATTAGGAACCTAGTTTTTTATTATTTAGTGAATGTTTAAAGAAAACCTGATTGGATGGGGGGGATGCATTTCATTATACCAAAAAACGAAAAACCTGATTGCAGTTTCATATAAACAATTGAGCCATCCCTTATTATGTTGAGATTAATATCTATATTACAATTTCTGTATACTTTTATCGTTCATGTGTTCATTACTTTTAAATGGAAGTGTACTGAAAGTGTAAAAAACTTGTACACTATTAGGGTAGATATTAAACCTATCTTAATGATAGGTTACAGAAAAACCAAAAGTGAAGTTCATGATGAGCAAAAAATAGAATGTTGTCAAACGTGCCAAATAAATGGAAGACACAAAATCATTGAATAGAATGTTGTCAACTACGAGTTGAGTGCTTAATTCCTACTCGCAAAAATCAAGACCACAGAATAGCATCATGCCATCATTTACAAAATTGAATGCCCTCTAGGACATCACTAAGTCTAGCACCAATTCCAGATTTGTCTTCAAAAAACGTTACATCTCATACCATACGAATATGTATTTAATTATATGTCGGACTAAATAGTTCTGCTTTAGAGATGAGAAATTAACTGTTAAGAGTAGAAAGCATGCCCCCTGACGCAGTTGGAATCACCACCTCCCACCCAGGCCCATTAAGGGGAAACGAACTGACCGGAGCTTTGAAGTCTTTGTCATCCTTTGAATTGGGGACAACAAGATCACTGCGATCCAACACCTTAATCAGGTCTTCATCCCTAATACCTGTTTGTATCATCTTGTCTTCAGCTGTTTCTTCATCCCGAAGCAATGCCAAGACATCCTCTTCCTAGAATCAGACAAAGCACAAACTCCAGATTAAAAATATTGTAATATTCTTTTCAAGAGCCAAACTTAGGTAAATTTTCAGTTCATATTTACAATCAGTTGCAGATGGTCTATTCATGGCAAGCAGATACTATTGGAATACCGAAGCAGGTAGACAACAATTCCATTACTATTATAGATACACGCAATGGGATGACAGTAAAGACAAAACTACTGGAAAGCACATGCTGTTGTACAAACCTCCAATTCGTCGGCACTGACAGGCTTTGCACGTTCTTGATGAAACTGTCCTTTCCCAATCACCACATGCTCAAGCTTCAACTTGTTGAAAGCTCTTTTCAACATGCGAACCTATAAACAGAATGTCAGATCCATCTAACATAAAAGCCATCAGTTGATCAGCACATATTCAACACCCCAAAATAAATTACCATAAAGTACCTCTATAGATTGCGCAGTTGAGAGCCTGTAAACATGAACAGGCTTTGTCTGACCTATTCTATGACATCTATCCATGGCCTGTAAATCCATCTGGGGGTTCTAGAGTACAAAGAATTTCTTAAGCAATATATACTTGAGATAAGTCAAACACAATAAAGTAAATAGATAAAATGACAAAAGTACCCAGTCACTGTCATAAAGAATGCAAGTGTCAGCAGCAGTGAGGTTAATTCCCAATCCACCAGCCCTAGTAGAGAGAAGAAAGATCCTGTATTTGCTGTTTGGATCATCGAAGTTCTCAATCTGTTCATGGCAAAAGAGTTACCAATCATCAAATCTTCAGTTCAGCCATCATTAATGGTTAAGATCAACGGTTTAACACAGAACAGCTACGATCTCTGTAGAAGTGTATTACAGATTTGTAGTGCGTGTAAAAATGGACAGATGAAAGGTGATATTTTAAAGTACAGCATAAAACTTCTTCATCAGTGGTTGCTTAAAATTCACGATACAAACCAAGCAATAAGTGGATTCAAAAAACCTAAAAATCAAACATTAAATAAAAATAATAGAAAAAAAATTAAATTGTGATAAAAAATTTCATGGATTGGCAGTTTGACACAAACCTGCCGTTTCCTGTCATCCAGTTTCACACTACCATCAATCCTGCAAACTTCAAAGCCCTTCTCGCTAAAATAATAGTCCATTAAATCTAACACCTTAGTCCACTGACTGAAAATCAGAACCTGATAGTAATTAGAAAATGCAAATTAGGAACAAAAAAAAGAAAGTGGAAACTGTAAAGACAAACACAGCACTGGATAGAATACTTTGTGCTTCCGTGCAAACAACTGTTCCAACAACCGCTTGAGCAAATGGAATTTTCCGCATTGGTCAACTATCTCATTTATAGGAGGATACAAATCTATCAAGAAAGAATGATATAGATTAGTTGAGAATCATAGAACACCAAACCAGTAAAACAATTCAACTGCAAGGCACTTACAAGAACCATCAAAGGCTGACTCTAAAAGGTCAGGATGATTGCAGACCTTCCTAAGTTGAAGACACAAATTTTTAATTGATTTGGTGGCACGCCCTGCAATAAAGCAGTGACTGCAAGTGTCAGACAAGACTTCGTAGAAGACAAATAAACCAAAAGATTGACTGTATTCCAAGACAGCAACACATAACTGAAGGTATATGAATTGCAAGAAACCCTTTTTTCTGTTTTCATAGGAAAAACAGAAAACGAATCTTACCAGTTGATGATTTTTCTTCTAAATACTTCTCCATTGTCTTATTGATTAAATGATCCTGCAATTTCTTCTGATGCTCAGTCATGGTTGCATATAAAATAATTTCCTTCTTCCGTGGCAACATCAGCTCAACATCAGTCTTCATCCTGCGCAGAAGAAAGGGTCGAAGTATGGCATGGAGCTTTGCTACTACCTACATGAGATAAGTACATTTAGTCTTCTGGTTCATATAAGTCAGGGACAGGTGGAATGGATAACAAAATAGGCAACTGTAGAATGCATACTTGGGCTCTTCTTTTCTCTTCAAGTTCTTCCTTGGTTGCTCCATTATTGCATTTTCCTGACAGATTAAACCTGCAAAAACAAGTAAAACTAAGCAATCAAGGTACAGTGTTTACTTTTTTTTGGGTACAGTGTTTACTTTGGTATCAAACAAACCAAAACCAATGTCTTGAAATGGCATACATACAACATTCGTCATCCCATCACACAGAAAAAGCATAAGAGCAACACAGCAAAGTCAAAATTAATAAAAGGGATACCCAATTATTTGAATTAGTGAGTAGATCTAAACCATTAGATTTCCCTAGAATTGGTGGTGGCTAAGATGTGGAGTAAGTTTTTAAAATTTACTCTTGGAGTAAGTAGATCCCCCTCTCTTAATAAAATGGATCAAAATAAAAACAAAGCTAGCTTATGTAGAATTCATGGAAAGGAGGCTATGGGCCTACGGCAAAGGGAAAGTGCAAACAAACCCAACTAGCTCAAATGCAAAGGATATTAAAGATGAAGCATACACCATGATACTCTTCAATATGCAAAATGATACTAATACAGCTCAAAAAAATATAAAGCTCTAATTTGTTCTCTACACCACTCATCCAAGCAACCATGACACAGAAAAACTCATTTAAAAAGAAAAAACAACATATTTTTGGGGTTATCTGTTTCAACAATCTCATTACAGAGTTAACACATCAGTAGAGTGATCAATAGCCAAAAGAAACTAACCATGACTCAAATTCTTCAAGAGATGAGAAAATATCAGGTAAAAGGAAGTTCAACAATGACCATAACTCCGCCAAGTTATTCTGAAGAGGAGTCCCAGATAGAAGAAGCTTATTTTCTACATTTAAGCATTTCAATGCCTTCACTAATTTGCATTTCGAGTTTTTGAGCCTGTGTCCCTTCAAGGAAAAAAAATACATCAAGTTAGAACAACGGAAGCATGCAAACTCTTTTGATTATCTAAGTATTTATGAGTTAAGACAGGCAACAAAACGGAAATAAACATAAACATTCAAATAAGAAACATTATTTACCTCATCAACAACAAGATATTTCCAATTGTATGACATGAAACATTTTCTAGCATCACTTAAAGCAACCTCATAAGAAGTGATAACAATGGGAAATTTTGGGCCAACTTTTCTAGGCATAAGTTTCCTTCGGATTTCATCTCTCTGTTTCTTGTCCCCGTGATAGATAACAGCAGGGAGTGATGGAGCAAACCTAATTACATGTGTTAAAAAAAGTTGAAAAATCAAAAGCAAGCCATGTAATTGATATAACTAACAAGAGCTTCTAATGTTCACCAGTTAGAAAGCGAAATTTATATACTATTCTACTTTTTTCTTGTTTTTTATTTGTTAGAATCTCTTCTTAGCATTTAGAAATATTTCGCAAATCAAAACCAAGGAAAAATAGAATGGTGCATAAACTCCAGTTTATAACAGGTGATAACCACATTGCAAAAAAATTGAACATCAAACATAATGATCTACCTAGAAATCTCATTCACCCAATTTGAGAGGGTTGATAAAGGAGCAATTATCATGTATGGCCCATCCAGACCTTTCCCTTTTAAATGTGCAAGAAATCCAATTGTTTGGATTGTCTTCCCCAGACCCATTTGATCTGCAAGAATCCCATTCAATCCATTTTGCCACAAGGAAATCAACCACTTGACACCCTTCAACTGATAAGATTTCAATTTTCCACCGGTCAGTAAAGGCATAAGCTCCTTCTGCTCTTTCGCAATTCTGTCCTCCTCACTCATGTTCATATCTTCAGTCTTCACACTTTCTTTAGATCTTGTGAGCATGGCAGCAACTGCCCTTTTGGCCTTCCCCTAAGGTAAATTCAAATATGACGGCATATTATTGACTAAATAATCTCAAACTATATGCAAGTATTCTAAATCAATAATAGAACATAAAAAGAAAAAAATGACCATGTCTAAACCTTACTTTGAAAGAAAAATGATAGGGGGGAAAACCCTGTAACTGTAGTAATGCACTTAATAACAATAGTTACACAAGATTTGACCAACTTGTTTTTTTAGTCACAAAATGATGACAACGTGATCCGTGATGTCTCAAGCTGTACATCTTCCACTAGTAGTCCTAAAAAATAGGCTGGTCTAAGCTATCACTGTTTTTTTACTTCATATATAAATAATCAGATACACACTGACCTCGTAAAAAAAAGTATGCATCAAATTTATGCCAGGGAACATTTTACTCACAGTATTGCATTGTGAAGCTGCTTTTCTTTTACGGCCTTTCTTCTTTGTAGCTGGCTCACTCTCTTGCTCATCTCCATTCTCTTTTTCACCCCCATTCTAGCAACAAAAAATCAAACAATAAGAACTCGGAACAAAAATAATAAAATGACACACGTAAATAGTTAATGACAATACAAGTGTGATGTCGTCCATTTTCTCCAGCAGAAACTCAGAGTAGAGTTTAGTCTGTGTTAAAAGCTCATCCAATTTATTAAACTGAGTCTCATTGAGGTCGGGTGCTTCCTCACACTGTTCCTCTTCTTCCTTTGCCCGTTCTTTGATCAATTTCTCTTCCTCCTCAGCAATTGATTTTGGTAAAAGCAAGGATCCATCATCTATAATATCTAAAAGCACCTCTTCTTCAGCCTTAATCTCAACCTCCGCACCACAAGCGTCCTTTAAATATAGGATAACCACAAAATAAATACGATATAAACACGAATAACAAAAGCTTCATTATAAATTTTAAGACCAAACGAATTCAGATATTTCTTCACTTCGTTAAAATTAAGTGTGCATTTACGACTTTATTTTGCAATATTACATTATGTGTGAGTTTGTGACAAATGCTGAAAAATACAACTATTTGAACAAGCATGAACTTTAATAATTTTTCATTTTGGATCGGCGAAAACCGTAAGCATGAGCAAATGCTTTACTAAAACTTTTACCCGCCAAACGAGTCACATTTCTTTAAAATCAACTTTAATCATGTACGAGTGTGAAGTTTATTGAAATAAACGGCTATTCGAAACGGTAAATAACTGTAGGTTTTTTGAACAATGGAAAGTGAAAACATGAACTGAGAAATGAAAACATAAAAACGAACCTCGTCTCCGAGAACCGAAGTCGGTGAATCAACGGGCTCTTCGTTCTTCATTGCATCCATTTCAATCTCAAACCCTAAAACCAGTTACAACAAAAACCACAATGAACAAAAGTTATAGAACTGAAATGAAACAAATAAATAAATAAACATTAGTGGTACCAAATCTGGCAGAGGGAGGGGTAGAACGGGAAAGAGAAAATTTGGAATTTGAAGCGATGAGATATTTCAAAACAAGCGTCGATGTGAGAGAGTAAGTGGTGGGTGAATGGAGCAAAAGCTAATTAAAATAGGAGTTTAGAAAAAAAAAATCCTGGTTTTCATTACGTGGGCATTGGTTTGGGCGGGAAAATTCATTTAAATATTACCCCTGGATTGTTAAGTTATTTACAAATAAAACTATATGCTAGGGTAAGGTCATTTTTTGACAGTGTTAATTCTGTAGTGCTGTGGGCTCCAAGATTATGTGTGATATGACGCGTGCTTATTGGCCTCATTTTGGTCTGCTAGGTTTCCATTACCTTGAACACCTCAACTTTTTCCAATAAAGTTGTAAGCATTTTGAGTTTCAAAATATAAGACAATATAATAAGACATTTTGAATCCTCCCACCTAGGTTTTGCATACAATACATGCCAACTCATGTTCTAAAAGTGTTTTTGCATCATTCATTAGGGAAATAAGAACAAATGTAGTATTTCTCATTCCTAATTAATGTTGTTCTTAATGGAATAAGAATATTATTATTCTGTTATCTACTGTGTTATCTTATTTCTTCATTTTAGTTCTTAAATAAGAACAGTTCTTAGTCAAGGAAAGTAAGAAAAATGTAAATGTTGTGTGAAAAAGGTAAATGTTGTGACATCCAAATAAGAATAAGAATGATGTTTGTCATTGTGAGAAAAAAGTAGATGTTGTTCTTATTTTATGAGAAGTTGTAATAAATTATAAAATAATGTATGAGACCAAAATAAAAATGAAAATTTTGTTTGGGGTTGTGGCTGGTCTAACTTATTGCTATTATCATTTTTGTCTTTATTCCTTTGAAAAATTTAGGTGGAATAATAAATAAAAATTAGGTGGACTTTTTTAATGATCAAGTGAGATTTTGACCGTAACAAAGTCCTTAAGTGTATTGTCAATTTCTTGAGCATAAGTAGTTACATGCAAATTTTATCATTTTCAAATATAAAATAATTATTTGTATCTTAAATTAGGCTTTATACGCAATTTTTGCCTAACACACCAAAACCTCTACACATGTAATGTGAAAAACAAACTCAATACCAACAAATCCCAAAAAGATTAGTTTTTTACCTAAATAAGTGAGAAATATCATTAGTAATATAAAAAAACAAATTCAATATATGCATTTCCATGATGATAAAAGTAATAGTTATATCCATGATTCCATTTTGTATAAACATGCCATAGTACACAATAACCATATACAAAATATAAAGTAGTTTACAAATGAAGCAACGTATCCATTGATTGGCATCTTGTTAACTTGCACTTCAAACACAGCAGGGAAGAAAAGCTTGAAGCTAAATTCTCTGCCATATGAGATCTCACTCCCCATACCAATGAAAATCAGACAAAACCAGCAATTTGAGAATGGCTACTGTCATTAGTTCAGCCTCCTTGGGGTTTCTTGAATTCGACTCATTTCGGCGCTAGAGCCACTGCTAGTGCCTGCCTCGCCCGAATACACCATATGTCGCATCTTTTGCATATCATGATTGTATTGCATTGTATCATATGGCATATCTGAGCTAGATGAAGAGGTTGTTTGAACATTTGTAATCCCTGTCTTCATCATCCCCTCCTTCAAGTCGTCTAGTGAGACATCTCCTTCTAACGCTCTCACGATCTGTACATGAGTCATCAATCATAGTTTAAGAAAATACAAATAGGCATCATTATTTTCAAAATGTACATGTAACAGCTAATATTTCATTCTATACTACAAATAATCTTAATATTTAGCATTGAGTCAGTTGTTAAAATAATTATTTTTTATCTTAACATGTATACATACCTGGCTCATTTTTAGGCGCTTTCTGGCAGAGTGGCGAATGCTGCCAGCAGCACAAGCAGCCATCCTTGACATTTCATGAGGATTGTAGATTCCCTCCAAAAATGGATCGACCAGCTCCCTGAAGTTTCCAGGATCCTCCTCCAGTCCACGAGTCAGTAGTGGCCGAGCCTACTCGATTGTAGTTTTCTATCAGTAAAAATAAAAAGAAGGAATGGACTCGAAAACTGAATATACAATACTAACCCAGTCCACTAAGCTGTCCTCCATGGTGTTTGTGAGGTCTACAGGTCGCTTCCCAGATATGAGTTCCAATAGCATTACACCAAATGAGAAAACATCGGACTTCTCTGTCAATTTTCCACTTGATGCATATTCAGGGGCAAGGTACCTGTGTTTACATGCAAAATATTAGCCATCAAGCTAGACCGATCATTTTTATTATATTTTAGTGTCTTCAGATAATTTTTTTAAGGAAAAAACTAAGACTGTTGTAGCAGCTTGATGCATGTAAAGAAGATGAAAGATGCTAGTTGAATGATACTCTTCACTGTTGAACGCAATCATACAAGTCATTATCTTTCATTTGGTTGGGCTTTCAATATGTTACCAAGTCCGAATATTGTAGTTAAAAGTGTATTTTGATTAGTTAAATACATTTATCTGAAGCAAACACTGTTCTATTAGTATTTGGAGCTCTATTATTTGTACCAAGATTTTAACACTATATCTCTACCTTGCACTTAATTTTAACTTCTCTATATACAAACATCCCAAAAATACACCATAAAAAACAAAGGAGCACTGTATTGAAGTCCTATTTCCTATGGACATAATAACTTAATTCTATTATTTGCAAGTATTGAAGTTTCTCAGTAATAAAGGCATGTGTGATGGAAAATTACCCGAAAGTTCCCATGACACGAGTGGATACATGTGTATTATTGTCAGAAGTCAACTTAGCCAATCCAAAATCAGCCACCTGGTTAAAAAGCATTGTTGCCATATAATGAATTAGCTTAACATAGGTTTGGTAGCATGTACAAAACAATTGAATAGTTGAAATAAGTAAACATGTGGAGTAAATGTGGAACCTTCGCTTCGAAACTGTCATCAATGAGGACATTTGCAGTTTTGATATCACGATGAATTATGCGTGGATGACCTGAGCATTTATAAACATAGTAAACATAAAGAAGAAAATACAAACAGAATGAAATAAATAAAAATGAAAGATCATTAGAGGGATGTGAATCTTACAGTCTTCGTGAAGATAGGCAAGCCCTTTCGCTGATCCTATTGCGATTCGCATTCTAGTAGGCCAATCCATGGTAGGCACACCTTTTCCTGCATGTCATAACATCAAACACATTGATTAGCAATCTTTTGATTAATATTCAGAGACGATTGCAGGAAAAAAATGTTAGAAAAGTATGTTACAAATTATTAGGTTGCACACTTGCACCCCAGGCATTATATTATGTCCTACATCTAAGCCTAAGATCCTTAATAGTTAATAAAGTATCCAAAAATTTTACTTAGGGTCACTCATGGTCTCATAAGCGTGCAATCTACCAAAGGAGATTCACTTGCACTACACCTTATTGAGCATAAATGGTAAATAAAAAACAAAATCCTAAAACTTACATGAACTAAAAGAATGTATAGTACTTACCATGAAGGTGATGTTCTAAATTGTTATTGGGAATAAATTCATAGACCAACATTCTTTGTCCACCAGCAATACAATATCCAACAAGTGACACAAGATGACGATGATGAACACGGCTAATGATGTCAATCTCAGCTTGGAACTCTCGCTCTCCTTGCCCACTACCTGCTTTCAAGCTCTTAACCGCAATCTCCTTTCCATTCGGCAACACCCCTTTGTGGACATAACCGAAGCCCCCTTGTCCTATTAAATTCTGATCATTAAATGCATTGGTAGCAGCTGCTAATTCTTCATAAGAGAAGGTACCCTTGAGGCCTAGTGCAAGATTTGGTGAAGGAGGAGGCAGAGGAGGCGGTCCCGTTGAGAAACTGGAGCTCATTTCAGCACTGTTCATCATTAGCGGAGGTGGTGCACCCCAACCACTATTAGGAGGAGCCATTCCACTTTGGACCCCGACAACATGGTCCGGATGGCGTGGACCTCCATAATAACCAACTGGATGCTGACCACTATTATTGTAATAGTGATTATTCCCTGTATACATAATTTAGAGACAATTAATTCATTATTATATTTTTTCCATTTGTTTCATATGACATAAAGATAAAGAAAATGTATGTGCACAGCTGTTGATTGAATAAAATGATCCTTGTACAATAATTATTGGACATCAAAATTCAAAGGTGACATCTATGGTTTTCACTTCAAATCTTGAAAGTGGAGTTTTATGGAGAATATAAAAAGTGAGGAAATCCAATAGCTTAATTTATTGTAAGAGACAGTTATCACAATGTGATGTTCAAAAGATATGAAACTCTTGTCGATTTATAATTTGGAAAGAAAGTGTGTTACAAATAATGGGGATTTTTTAAGCACAAAGATGATTTCTGAAGATTGTACAAGGATAATATAGGAGAGGATCAAGGAAATAGAGCCCAAATGTTGAACTAATATATGATGGTGTGATGAATATTGCTCTTTTCTGCAACATTCTAAACAAGTCCAAGAATCAAGTAGCAATTTGCATTCCAAGTGCTTCAACTATTATTATTCCCATGAAATAAGCAGAATGACAAACTACAATGCAGATAATAATAAGATTTTCTTGCATATGAAATCAATTAAAATGTAATTTCATATTTGTGCAAATCATAATTTTCTATCATACTTCTTTAGGTGCAAATCATAAACATAGCACGTGTTATAGATACTGCCTATTGTTTATGGAAGAATGATAGTACCAGTTTGTTTACCTTTTGCATCTTGTTCTCCATAATAGTACATTTGTTTTCTTTTCTTCTTCCTCCTGGAGCAAATAACACAAACGATAACCAGAATCAGAAGAACGGCTCCTACACCAAGCACTGCCCCAATAATTGCCTTGTCGCTATTGTCATTATCATTACCAGACTTTGGAGCGGATGGTGTTTTGTTGTTATTATCATTATTATTACTCGGCAATGGTTTGTGTTGTGGTGGTGATGGTGATCCACCAGAAGGTGAGGGTGGAGAACGGCCTGATGATGCTGGAGGAGGTGGAGTTGGATTATTTGATGATGATGGTGGGGGTGGATTGTTTGATGATGGTGGTGGATTGTCTGATGATGATGGTGGTGGGGGAGAATTATTGGATGAGGGTGGTGTTGGAGGGGGTGAGGAATCTTTTTCGGGTGGTGGTGGTGATGGAGATGGTTCAGATGGTGGTGGTTGTGATGGTGGTGATGGTGGTGATTGTGATGATGATGGTGGCGATGATGAGTTGTCAGCATCATCAGGGGTACTGTTATCGGGTGTAGCATTATCAGGTGTCGAGTTATCAGGTGATGAGTTATCAGGAGAAGACATTATTGATTATTGTTATTCCTGTTTCTCAAAATGACATACGTGAAGAGCTTAGAGCTATTCTGGGTTCCGGCTAAAAAATCATGTCAGAATTAGCTGCCGGAAACACCACCTTTCTCCTAGCTGCTCTTCTATCAACGGTTGTGACCCCTAAAAAGAAGACAACATTATTGCAAAGGAAAAAAGAAATATCAATAATTCAATGCATGTAGATGAAGGCAAAGCAAAGTTACTAATCTTACTATGCTACTTTTATTTTGTGCTAGTGATGTTAAATCATGAAATTTGGTTTGTTAGAGATCCTGTGATTTAAATGTTATAATTGTTAGAGAAGTTGTTGTTTTTGTGAAGAAATTAAAGATACCTGTTTGGGGGAATAGCAGGGGATCTCAACAGGAAGAGAAGGAAAACATGTCGCATGGTAAAAAATCCATAATACAAGAAGAACCGTTGCTGTCATTCCTCATTGGTCTCCTACAAAGGAGGACCTCTTTTTTTCTCAATCAATGCCTTTGTCTCTGCCACCTCTTTCCTTAGTTTGAGACAGATATAGTTTTTACCATTTTTTCACTGGTCTTCATTTCATCATCCAATGTCTGGACATAATTTGATTCAATCATACTTGCAACACATACACATAACACATATTATCCCGAAATAGCTTACCAACCAAATCCATACCCGAAATTCATCTAAAAGTAACACAATTTAAAGCTGTCACAGGCATTATTTCAATTTGATGCAATTTAATAGAGCATATAAAGAGATTTAGGACTTATTTAAGTAAATAATTATAGTTGTAGGAATAGTATATAGACCTTACACGCCTCTAGCAACTTTAATCATGTAACATAAATTTGCCCTTTCTTTTCCTTACTCCTTGTTCATTTTTACTTTATACAGGACAAATAAAATTCCATTTACCTTTCTATGGCAGAACCTTTTTTAAGAATATCAACACTGCCTATCAACTATAAATTTGAGTTTTTCTTTCTTATAAAAAAAATGGTACTAACATTTTACAAATGTGAGATAATTACTGAATATTCAATATTATTATAAAAGACAGTGGAAAGTGACAATCTAAGGTAACTGGAGAGGGACCAAGGATAGAATTATAGTGTTGGTCATACACATAATAACGTTAATATAAGAACCTAGCCAAAGCACTGATCAGCAGGAAGAGGACCTGGAATGTAACCTTGTTCAATGTACTGCAAACCAAAGACAACCAAAATAGCAAGCAATGTCAAATATGACAAACCCTCAACAGCACCCAACAACCCAAAAGGACCATTAGGAAGTCCAGAACCAGTTTTGGTTTTAGTGTACAATGACCAACCTACTATTCCTAAAACTACAAGGTAGCTAATTCCTTCAAGTGCACCAATTGAGCCACCTGGACCTGGGGGCAAGCCACACCCTGTTGTTTTGAGGGTATAAAGAGACCATGCAATTACTGGGGTTGATATCAATCCACTGGGTATGGCTGCTTTTTCTATGAGACTGTTGCTAGTGTTGCTGTTTTCCTTTGCCATGCACACTATCTTCAGAGATATATGAGACTTGGTGTTAGTAGGCCTCTTGAGTGAGTGATTGATGCCTAAAATAGAGGTTGATATTGGGGAGAATAGTAACATTCTTGAGGCTATCATCATGCTAAGAAAACTTGCTATTGAGTAGTGTGAGAGAATGAGAGAGAGCAAATGCTGTATGTACTCTGAGTTGTGGCTAATATTAATGCTTTTCAATAATCTTATCTTCAAGAATAAAAAAGTTAAATAAAGACCTGCTTTCAGGTTAGCAATTTTTTTTGGTACAAAAAATATAAAAAATTTATGTTTGGTTTTATAAAATAAAAAGTGTGGTTGGTTTCCATTTGGAGCCCATGTAATATTTTTTAAGAGATAAATGTTATTTGAAATTAGTGTTAAATATTTGATAATTTCATAAAAACACTTTTATAGTTTTTAGGTATGTTTGAAACTTTTATATTGAATTTTCCTGTCAAATTTTAAGATAAAATACCCAAATATAAATTACTTCACCTTGAATTCTATTATGATCAAAATCAACTTTATTAAAAACTAATTTTGCAACCTTTGATTTGTGCTTTATCTAAGGCATTAATTGTTAATGTATATACTTAAATATGTTTTTAATCCTTTATAAGCAATTTTAATTTTAGTTATCGAAACTATTATTTTTGTTTTAGTCTATGCAAATATACACAATTATTTTTGGAGGGTGTGAACGTTGAGTATAGACTAAAACAACAAGTTTAGAATTTATAAGGACCAAAAAATAAACAAATAAATTATAAATTTATGTACACAATTTATAAATAGATAAGAATATTGTACTCATATATATAAAGATTAAATTTTAAAATAATAAACATTAAGGAAATTCAAGTCAATTAAAAAAGATTAACTTTGCAAGTACCCTGCATGCATTGTTGATGAAATTAAAGAAGTAAAAAAGTAGCATCTGAAAATATATTTGGAATATTTTTAATATTATTAAAGACAGTGAGATATTAACTTTCCGTAATTCCGTTATTGATTTACATAGGGCCGGAATATTACTCATTCAGTAAACGACGGGTACAACGTGCAATGTACAAATTTTCATTTCCTCTGGTGTCTACAAATGAAAACTTTTCAGCAACTAATGAAAAACGAATGTGCGGCCCAATAGCTTATTTGGGCTTTGAACACTCGCCACTTGAAGCTGTCTATCTCGAACATATGTATCATAATTCCCAATTTTAATTAGTTTCGTTATAACAAGCAAACTTCGATGCGGATCTAGCCGTCCATTCATGAACACGTAGCACCTGTATTATGTTGATGGAGAATGACATTGTTCAGTTACTTTACTCTAAAAATTAAATAGAAAAAACCGTGAATAGTTGGAGTTGGATGGATAATAAAAATATGGCATACCTAAATAAAGGGCCCCATTGTCACATGCTTTGCACTTGACTACTAACGAAGGACCATGCATCATTCACCCATAATAAATATGAGAATATCTCGCCACGTCATTACAACAGTCATCCACATTGATTGATACGATCATTTTCATTAATTTTTTAAAACTATCTACAAAAGGTTTTACAAGCTTCTTTGTTCTCCCTCCAAAAGTACTTTGTGATAAACAAAGGTTTCGAAAAAGTAAAATAAAAAGGTTTTTTTTCCCACTCTTTTCTTCCCTCCAAGTTCCTTTACATAATAACCTGCAACGAGAACATGCTGTTAACAGCCATTTGAATATGAGAACAACGGCTATATGTGAAACAAAAGCGGGAGAAAACACAAACGACTTTTTGAACTAAACACATTCCCACATAACATACAATTCTTTTACCTAATATGTCCTGTTCGAGATAGATAGCTAAATTCCTAACAGACTAAACATAATTCTATCTGAAAACTGAGGTTCCATGCTGCCAATACTCAGAAAACAACATAAAAAACACAAACGAAGAAACATGATATATATCAATGGAGTCTCAATCATGCTTCTTAGTTGACTCAGTGTATGTTACCACATCATTGTTCATCGCTGTCATCATCTTCATCACCATCATCATCACCATCATCATCACCACGCTTTCTCTTAAGGTTTGGAGAAGTGGGAGGCAAAACTTCAGCACCATCATCGTCAACTTCTTCTTCCTCCTCTTCCTCATCATCATCATCTTCATCCTGATCATCTCCACCATTCACGGAAGCAGCACCAGCACTGACTGTTTCAGCCTGTCCAACTGGCTGGACAAGATATCCAGCACCATAGTCTTCTTCCTGTAATTCAAAATAAAGAATTCCATAATTTGATTAGAAAACTGTTAATAAAATCTGCACGCCAGAAATGGGTTAATGACAGAAAATAAAGCATACACAGTTGACACTGAGTTTCATGAAGCAGACCAGTAATATCATATATGTAAACAGAAAAAAGGTTTTAAAGATAGATACAAAATAAGGAGGAACATTAGAGTCTCATAGAAATTGAAATTCAAACAAGTTAGAGCCATAACCAATAATATCATTAAAATCTCACACCTAGTAGAGTACAAGGAGAGTAAATGTACACAATCTTATGCATAAAGCAGTAGACTACACCCAAGATTTGAATGTGACCTCTTGGTCACTAAGCGGCAACCTTACCATTGTGCTAAGGTTCACCCTCTATATTCAATAATATTGTTAATGAAGCAAAATAAATGCACATGAGAGTTTCAAACCGCATAATATGTAAATAATTTAAAGGATGAGAGCAAATCCATGAACTTAAACCAGTAGAAATAGCAAGAACATAATGATGACACACAACTGCAACACTGTTCCCTTTTATGCAAAACCACTTATTTTTATCTGAACACTTCAAACAACAATAATCAAGCCTTAATCTTATTTTAGAACATTGAAAGAAAACAACTTAGTGGGATAAAGGCTTGGTTGTTGGTTGGGTTGAAAGGATTATATAAGCACCCTGCCTAAGTGAGTATAAATGTTTTAGACACTGCACTACTATTAAGCTAAAGAACAACGAAGCCTTTGTTCCACTAGGTGGGGTCGGCTAAAAATGGAGGGATTCAAACACAGATTTGGAATAAAGATGAGATGTCACTCACCACCAAGCCACTGGTGCTGGTTGTTAAGGTAAAAAAACACCAAGTAAAATTTTTACACAGTCAGAAGATGATGGCTATTGACACATCAATAAAACTAAGAATAGGGAACACATCAAAAGAACAAACATGAAACATAGGCTAGATAAAAGCATATACAAGGCAACTCATCACCACAGTCAAGCTTAAAAAGGTGAGGAGGCAAATAAATGAAATGAAATTACACTAATCAAGCAAATTATCCAATTAACAACTATCAATCAATATAAATATCACCTTCTGTTTTGCAACCTGACAAAATCGAGAATATACACAAATGAAAAATTCACAGAACCAGATACAAAATAATAAGATAATCAATTAAACAAACACACATAAAAAGCCATATCATTCATGAATTAACAGAAACATAAGACAAAAAGGTTTCAATGGAAAGATCATCTCACTTCATCATCATCCTCTTCGTCATCTTCAGACTCTCCTTCATATTCAACACCGATTTCATCTTCACCTGTCTCACCATTGTCATATTCATCCTCATCATCTTCCCCCTGCTCGTGCCCATCAATCTCCCCTTCCACGCTCGTCAACAACCCAGTACTCTCCGGTCCAACAAACTCCACATCATCATTGTCCACTTCCTCCTCCTCATCATCGTCCTCATCAAATTCAACCCCATCCTCATCGTCATCACTGTCAACAATATCATGAACCTCAACAACATCATCATCACCATCATCTTCTTCATCATCATCCCCATCCTCCTCATCGATCTCCTCTTCCTCTTCTTCATCATCATCCTTATCCTCTTCATCCCATGCCACACTCTCCATCCGAAACCCATTCTCCTGATTCAACCCATTAACCCTCCTCGATGTCTCAGCCTCTTCCTCATCAGCCTCACTCTCTTCTTCCTCATCAACATCGACAACACCATCAACCCCCTCCCCATGCCCGTTGCTCATCGCAAGCGGCCGATCCTCTCCATCAATCTCCCCACTACCAGGATCATCCTCTTCTTCTTCATCCTCCTCATCTTCATCATCACTCTCCGGCCTCTCATTCTCCTCAGCATCCATCTTATCCAAATACTTAAGCGAATTAATCAACCCAAAAACCCTAGATCGGTAATCCTTAACACGCGTAACAGGACACTCATACAGATCCAGCGAAACAAGCTTCAACTGTGCAAGCGGCACAAGATCTTCAATAAACTGAATCCGATTGTTCGATAAATCAAGGTCCCGAAGTGAATCAAGGCCCGCTTGGACGAGAAATTCAAGTCCACCAGCGATTCTGTTGTCAGAGAGGATAAGCTTCTGAAGATTCGAGAGCCGTGGGAACTGCTCTAGCGACGAAACACCGATATTCGCGACGGAAAGGTGTCCAAGGTTCTGGAACCTTTCTAGAAGGCTCGGTGGAGGTAACCGTCCCTGGACGCACTTAACGGCGCCGTCAAGTGTTAGTGTACGAACCGAAGCGTGGTCCGTTTCGCCGTCAAGCGCCGTTTCCACAGCCCTCTCCCAGATCTCATCCATGAAATACGAAACTCTATATATCATACAAAACTACAACACGCAAATTCAAATCGCGTTGATAATAAATAACGATGTATAGTTAAATATCTTAAGGTCTCAAAGCGAAGAAGAAAAAATTTGAGAAGGGATTGATAACCCTAATTTGTTTACTATGGAAATTCAAAAAGTTGAGAGAGGAAAAAACAAACACAACGATTTTGCAGTTTCTCTCTCTTAATTTTCTCTCTCAATCGTGTATTGGGTAAGGGTGACGAGTCGGGATAAACCTCGGGTATGCGGTCCCGGTCTGGTCTAGGGTTCAAGGATTGGTTCAACCGCGTGGTTGTTAATTGTTATTGTAGTGGACCTTTTGCTGCCGTTGGATTAGGAACGACATGGATTGGTGACGTGGATTGATTTGACGGTTTAGATTGGAGGTTTTTGTGTTTGTTTTTGAGAAGGGTGCAACATGGCTAAAGAGTGATCGGGCTCTCTATCTTTGACACGCCACTGATTGTGTAAATATCGGGATGGTCACTTATTTGCCACCGTGCATGCGGGATTTTACCAAAATGCCATTTGATTGGGAAAAAATGGCACTCCTGTGTCATGAGAAATTGAGAATAGTACTAAAAAAAACTCTTGAATTAAGAAATACAAAAAGGTAACTTTGTAGCGAAAAAATAAAGTGGTTTTCTTGACCTATTCAAAAGTTCCGTATATAAGCCCACTATTTTTTTATATCCTCATTATATTTTAAATGGTTCACGTTACTTCTATTTAAAATTGATAATCATTTGCTATTGGATGGTATAAAAACTATACTCTATACATAAATATTAATCTCTTAATTAAATAAAAAAATCAACGTAAAAAAATGTTTTTAATTTCTCACGACGCTAAATAAAATGTTTTTGTACTACTTAGTACCCTAATTTTTGATACTTTCATGTTTACCAAAGAAAGAGAAACAATAAAAAGAAAATGCATTTGTCAACATTGTAGTCTCAATAGTAAGCAACTAGCATGTTTAAGTATCAAAATAATTATAAGCAATTCATTAATCGGTATCTCAATTTCCATAATCTCATAATTCGACTCTCCTCCGCTACTTGATACATGGACTGCTTCTCCCTCATGCTCTCCATCAATTTCAAACTCAAATTTTGTTTAGCCCCAACTGCTTGAGCAACAACTTTCTAACACAATCTATCATCACCAAAGATTAAATCACTATATCACACCTTAATATGTCAAAGTCAACTATTAATACTTTAATCGCAAAGCATCAATGATAATAAAAATGTATGGCTTGGGTTATAATGGAGGTCCTAAAGATAGTCCCATACATTATTAATGATAACCAAAATTTATCAGCACTTGAAGGCAATATTGAAAGAATTCCAAATATCTTCTTTCACCATCAACCAGCCTTAGAAAAACCACAAGGGGCCTTATTGCCTTGAGAGTGAACAAAGACACTTTTCCAAAAGGTTGCCAAGGAACAATATTAGTTGCCTTTTATCCCCTTTTAAAACCTTTTAAGGGTGACGAAATTTGGGCAAAACTTGTCCCCTAGCCACAACCATTTCTATTCCGTTCTTCCTCATTAAATTCTTGGCCATGGTATGGTTGTTGATGAAGCTTATAAATGACATCAACTTGTATGACCCTCTAGTTTTGAAAGGTTCCCAATGTCTACCAACATCAAACCCCCACAACGAAAACGTATGGAGTCTAAAGGAGTTTTCTTCTCTTTTCTTATAAATATTTACCTAAGAATATATGTAAAATCTACCTATCCAAGTTTAATAACATTGTTTTCATATACCAAAAAAATATTAGATAAAAAATTCAATTCGATGATTTCAAGAAAATAGATGATTCCAGCAACAATATCACAGTTCATAGCTCAAACAAATCAAATGGCATATATACAACAGTGTGCTCCACATGATAAACAAACTCGTTTCATTTATCTGTTTCTAGTGTAGACGTAGACACAAGAACTAGTATTTCTACATCCATTTAGATTCACTATTCCTCAGTGCTCTGGATAACCTGGCATTATTTTAGGTGGATGCACAAATCGAACATTAGACCCAGGGGAAGATGAAACTGAAAATGGCCTCATGACAGAGCTTGCACCTGAAGCCAGGGGACTGCCGAATTGACTTGATTTTAGAGAACTCACACTTGCAGTTCCATTTGTGTCCTCTGCCATATGTTCAAGTTGGTGGTGGTTAAGCTGCAATCCATCAATATCCATTCCTTGTAACACATTTTGATGACTGTTTGTCCCACTGGGAAGCTGGGATTGCCAAAAAGTTGATTGTTGATTCACTGTAGAATGAGTTGCTCGAGCATTGCTATTGCCGTCAGCCTCACCCTTCCCTCTGGACTGATGCACCATGACAGAGACCTCATTTGTCTTGCTTGGTTTAATTTCTGGCAACTTCTCTGTGTCCAAAGAAATAATCTCTACTGCATCAACCTTAGTTGTTGAAGAACGACCAGAAGGAATTAGGGTTGTCGGAAATGCCCTCTCTGGAGGAACAGCTGGGGTGTAATTGGAGGGAAGCAAATCATCCCAATTCTCCAATAGTTCCTTGTACACTTTGCGGAGAGTGACTTCAGTTAGACCAGTTATCTTGCAAATTTCTGCCTGAGTTTTGCGTTTGTCTTCAAGTTGGCAAGCCAAATATATAGCAGCTGCTGAGATACTAATTGGATTCCTGCGAGTGCAGAAGCATTTGTTGATCACAACCTCTCCAATGTGAGTAGCCAATTCCTAAAATACAATATAGGAGCCATTCTCAAAGAACTGTATTGCAACCTAATGAATGGAATAAAACAAAAGCAACTAACAAGACTAATTTTGTTGGGACATACAACAAAATCACCACAACTTGACCCGAAGAAACCTAGCTGAATGTTTACCCATGCTATAAGTCCGCAATGTTACAACCAATTCCAAAATTTTATTCACTCGCATGAACATAAAACTCTAGATTCTGTCCATGACAAAATGTCCACTGGCTGACAATAGAACAAAATCAGCAATGGAAGGGGAGAGCTTGTTGAGTATATTCTAGATGAAAGGAGGTTGGGCCAGAGTTAGTTTTGATGAGCTGGCAGAGATAGTGTAAAAAAGGAATGGGGTAGAGAAGGTGTACCTAAATTCAGTTATTAATCGGCTGAAGGGACTGAGGAGAGGTGTCTTTTGGGAAATCACTGGTTAGTTATGGCCAGAGAGCATTAGCTCTTTGTAGGAGCCTAGCTCTGTGGCAGTTGGTACTTATATCACTGTAATTACCTTCATTTTACAGTAATCAATACAACTTTCCTTTATTTTGTTCAATTGTTCTTATTGTTTCTAGATCTTTGATACGGTTCGGATTAGCAGAATTGCTTAAAATTTTGGATGGACAAAAGATTAACATTCATGTCAGTAAATAGTATTGCATAATTGAATAACAATGTTAAAAGATATTAATAATACATTGAAACTAAACCATTAAAAATAATAAACTAGTTGCAATTGATTAAAAAATAACAACCTAGAGGGCCTCATATTCAATTAAGAATTTTGTTTCATTTAGTTCAATAGAGTATCAGAGTTATCATAACTATTAATTAATAAAACTCAAAAAAAGAGTTTTTACAAAGAGAGAGCAAACAGAGCATCATATATAGGTAACTTGCAGGTTTGAAGTACAATTAGTTTCTTGTCATTTGCTAAACATTCAGCACAGAAAAAGAAACTTCATTGGCATATGGCATGCTTAATTTTAAATATGAAACAATAGCTAGTACAACTAAAAGTAGTACCATCATGCATAAGCATACAAATTGCTTGAGAGAAACAAAGCATGAGAGTAACATAAAAAGCGTGCCTATATTAAGCTCGGACGTTCAAATTTCAAAACACAGTGAGGTTGAAGAAGCTGCCAAATTTGAAAGCAAATAAAGGTACCTGAGCAGATTTATTGAGCTGCAGAAGCGTGCAAAATCTTGGCATATGAACTGATATGGAATTGCTGTTGATAGGTTGGCTTAGCTGTAAGGCTTCTCCCAGTATCTTGATGTATTTCCCAATTTCCTTTTGTTGCACATTGGCTGCAATTGAAATTTCCTGCCCATATCACAAAGAGATGCAACATCAGAAGACTATTAGAGACATCCAGTGTCCAAACTAAAGAAACCGAGTCATAGCTAATTTACTTAGATCAGAGTAGAAACATAGAACTCACAAAAGATTCGCAATTGTTAACAGCATCAGGCTAAGTAGAGACAATAATTTTTTTTATAAACTAACCATGGATTCAGCTTTAGATTTTCAGCAAAACAAGCTTAGGCCATGCACTATTATGTATGTATATACTACATAGTGCAAATATTGACTAGACACAATTAGGAGATGTTTCGATAACAAAGTTAGGGTTTTCTTGTTTTCACTATTTCATATACAAATCTTTTGAGAACAACAAAGTGACATGTTTTTTCCCCAAACCTAACATACTCTTAAATTATATGTACACACATAACATATAACAATTGGTAATCAATATCAATCAAACAATTAAATTTGAGAAATTGCAACACTAAGAAACAAAATAAAAAATCTAAAATGAAAAGGCAGAGAAGAAATGAAAAAACCTGAAGGGTTCTGGGCTCTTGAGCCTCTCGAATGGCCTGAACGAGAGCCGCGGTGGCAAGGGCCTCAACGCTGCGGTTTCTCAAGCAGGTAGCGGAGCAACAATCCCTAAATAACTGAAAAGCATGGTCCGAAATATCACAATCCAACCCTAAAATGGAAGCTACATCGATAATTTGCATATACGCCCTCAAATTATCAACGACAACCGTCGAAGACGAAGACGAAGAAGACGAAGACGTAGATTCGAGAATGCGTTCTAGCTCGGCGAGGTGACCAGAGAAGGAGAGAGAGGACTGAAGGAAAAGCGGGGCGGGCTCAAGGGACCAGGTGGAGAAGGAAGTTATGAAGCCCGTGGGCTCGAACGGGTCTTCGTCATCGTGGTTGTTGTCTTGGAAGGGTTGGAGAGTGGGGAGAGGGAGATCCGATGTGACAAGACACAGAGGGTTGTCCTGAGCGCGCGTGTGGAACACGTGGTGAGGATGTGACTGTCGCTCTTCAACTACTCGTCCGCAAGAGCTGCATTCAGTGATAGACTTACCGGAGGTCGTGGTGGCGCAACGCCCCTGTGCCGCAGAACAGTAAGGGCACTTCATTTTTCTGTTAATTCTTTTGTGTTTGGTGATATGGTCTAAATTCTCAAATATGGCTCTTTGGTACTTTATCAACTTTCTCTGTAATAAATAGATAGTTTGATTTCAAATGATATTTATAGAGTTTAAAATCTGTGCATTGATAGTGTAAAGTTTTTTACACTGGCATATTATTCACCATTAATTTATATTATTTTTGTTTGAGAATCAATGGTGGTTAATAAATCAATATTGGATGATTGACTGACATTGATTGACAGTGTAAAAATATTTTACACTGTCAGTGTATACATATTAAATCTAATACTATATGTGTGTCATTCTATTTCTCAAATAAATAATGATTAATTATAAATGATAGATGATATAATAATATTGTAAAATTATCTCATATATACATCTTTTTCTCATATTATATTATTCAAAGATAGGTAGGATAGTTTATTATACATCATTCATTTTCAATAGTAAACGACTCTTCAAAAAGTAAATATTGTACTAACTTTCTATAAAACTTAAGTCACTTATAAATTTCTTGGTGTCATTTAACCAGTATCCTAAAAACACATTAAAATGTGAAGATAAAATCTTGAATACACTACTTTAAGATACATATTTTTTTAGTTTGAATTCGTGATCAAAGTCAATTCCCAAAAAAATTATTATCCTTTTGCTTAACTCGTGATAAAATCTTGAATACACTAAAAATTATTATCCCAAATTGTTTTAGTTTTAACATATGATATTGCAAGAATTCCTCCTTGTTCTCCTTTATAACCTGGCTACGCGAACATGCTGTAGATTTAATCAAGGAGGAAATGTCCGAGATAAACATGGGAGACATAGAACTCTATTGCTATGAAATAAAACTAAAAAACGAATACTCAGTTAATTTGTCACTGCCAAAAGGTCGTGTTTCAATTTACTACACCTCACTTCGTGAAGACTGAATTTGACTGCAAAATATGAAAGAACCACAACCTATGAAAACACATACTTTATCCCTGCTATATATAAGCATGAAAATTCGAGTATGTTTTCTCCCATTACTACAAACTTCTAAGAAGAAGCAAATGATCATTTTCAAGTGCAATCCAGAATATTGAATGTTTCAAAGTTTAACTTTTAAGCACGCCTAGAAGCAGCTACTTCTTTTCCTTTCCCAGCTTGCTTGAGACTCTTACTAAACTCCTTTGCTCTCTGAAATGGTACACATTGAAATTGTAAGGCCATAATATATGCACCAAGTATGACAATTAGAATTTCAGACAGGATTTGAGGTTTTCCGCATATTTTACTAACAATGCTTGTTAATAAATAGCACCATTGCCAAATACACATCATCAATACTTATGGAAAAACAAGCAATTCATATCTATAAAAACAAGCTCATATCTATAACACCCCTTTTCTTTCAAAAGGAAGAAAAAATGTTAAATTGTAGAACCCTTACCAACTAACTGCAAGCAATTAACTGAAACCAGGAAGGATCAATTAATTCACATAAAGCCTCCAGCATAATAATGCAAAGTACCCCATTTTAAAATTACATCTCCCTACCTGCCTTCTACAATTGCTTCAACTAACTTTGACAATCACAGGACGATCATATTAAACTGAAGTTAACTACTGATGACGGAAATGGAAGGGATGAAGAGAATCCTAATTACTAGGATAGGAGGGCCCTAAGATAACTAGTTAGAGGACATTACTTAGCTAGTTGAAATGGGATTAAATAAGGGCAATAATGGTGGAAATACTCATTCAGAGAATTACAGTTTCGTGAAAATAGGGCTATTGCACAGTTGTGAAAGGGGAGACCCTTTGTGCAAAGGGGAAACCCTTGGAGGAGAGTATTTCGGCTTGTTTTGTGAAATTTCAGTCAAGCAATAAAACCATGCTCCTTTCTTCTTCCATCACGGGTGCCTAACATCAATGGAGTAAATTAGCAACACAAAAAAGTCAATCTAAAAAATATGAAATATCCTCTTCTTTTCATATTTAAGAAGTCTGTCAACCTAAACATACTAGTTGGTCAGCATCTTGATTGGATCTCCCAATTCAACAATCTACTTTACAGACAGTTTTGCTTCTTTCAACTAAATAGAACCTGGGAAACAAGACCAATATCCACTATGAGAATAGGGGAAATGTACCTACACTTTTGTTCTCTCTAATTTCACAGAAGCTCTATTGTGAAACCCTAGTTGCTATATGGGGAAAGTGCATACACTAATATGCACTCCTTGAATTCTAGGGTGATTGTGGGTAAAACACCATGGAGTTTTAATTCTGCCAATTAAAGCTTCAAATAGTGAAAAACATAGCAACAGACCCTTTCATCTGAACCTAACTAACAATTTCTCTTAATCATGAGAATACTAATATACTTGTTATCAAGTAAGAAGTTTCTCAAAAGAAAATTAAAATTTTGAGAAATTGTTCTTAATATATCATATCATATTTAAATGCTAATTAAAAGTGTTTGGTGTGGATTGGGATTGACATGGACATATCAGCTGAGACAAGTATATTAGTCATCACATGATTAATGGAAACAGTTCAAAAGAAGAATAAAGGGTCCACCCCAAACATTTTTTATAGTCCCTCGAATTTCAAAAATCTTGTTCATGGTTTTTCAAATTGATGCAAATTGGATCCCATTATATTCGCTGCTGATACAGCCCTCTTGTTGCTAACATGAAGTTGTATCTCCATGCCAACAAAGATAGCTACAAAGGGGAAAATATATATCCATATTAGCAAAAACACTGCAGAACAGCCATTTTGCTGAAATCGGAAGGAATATGGACAGACCGACAGAGTAATTTGCATCACATCACATTCAAAACCAGCATAGGAGATCCATGAAATTGGAACCAAGGGAACAAATCAATCAAAAGTGTAATTAAGTCAAAATGGAAAAACCCACACAGCTTACTTTGCTAACAGGATCGACAAAGCTGATAAAACTCCTAATTGAATAAAGATTGCTAAAAAAGACTCGCTCCAATTCATCATCAAGGATTGTTCAACAAATTCTACAACAACAAAAATTGTATTGTATTGTCCCTTACTTATGTGCAAATCAAACGAATCCTTTATGTGTATGGATTAAATCATTTAAGAAGGAAGAACTTACAGCAGATTGGATAGGAGGTGGATCAAAATGAAAAGATCGCACAGACATGTTAGCAATCTCATTAATGGCATCATCTCTAACACCAGCAACATCACTCGTTAATTCTTCATATGCAGCCTCAAAAGCCTCTTGCCAAAACCTCGGTAACCTAATCCTACGGCTATTCGTGTACACATCCCACATGTGTCTCACCACCTTCTCCCTCTCCTCCATTTCCTAAACACCAATTTCAAATAAACAAATCAAAAAGCAATTAACAAAACAAAACACAAAAATAAGAAGAAAGAACTTACGAGGACATCGAGGTCGTTGTGGATAGGAGTGTCGATGTCATTGGTTAAGGAATTGAGGTTACCAGACCAACGAAGAGAAACGGTGCCAGTGAACATGGACCATAATGCTAAGATCAATATAGCCGCTAGTGCCCAGAATTTGTACCTTCCTTTTCCAAACATAACCGAATCTGAGTGTTCCTTTTTTGTTGTCGTAGTTGGAAGACTATCTTCATCCTTCATTTCTTCTTTTATTTTTGTGTTACTATTTTGGTTTTGGGTCTTGTTGCTTTTGCTTTATCACATTCAGACTCAGATCTATGAAATAGAAATCGTATGATTTGTTATGTAATTCGGTGATAGATACACTAAGAATGCAATAATAGAATGAAATGGTACGGTCATTGTACACCGAGTTTTATTACTTTTAATTTGGTTCACTTGGGTCTGATGTGGAATAATCATGGCCGTTGAATCTATTGAATCAATCAATGCGGATGATGACATCGATTGTCATAGGCAACCGACACCAGACGACAGCGTTTCAGTTAAATGCTAATATGCTGCCTTTTTACTTTATTTTTCTTTTATTTAGTGAATTTTTATTAATAATAGATCACATCACAAATCATATTAAAATTAGTGGATATTATCAGGATAATGTTTGGTTGAAAGAATAAATTCATTTTACTTGCTTTAAGATAATTACATGATTTTTCAATAAAAGTTAATCTAGTTGTAAAAGAATCATTTATATTTTGTAAGGTTAACTTAAAAAGTTAATATTTTTTGGGTATTTTTTCTCCTTCCAGCATGTTATCTTATTTCTCTGTTAATTTCTTTACATCAATGTCATTTAAGTAAGTTTTGCCTTCTTTTTTTCAAAATACTTAGCTATTTGTTTCTACAATTTTATGCTTTCTTTCTACAAAAGTTTTATATATGAGTAAACATACTTTTAATACTCACTTAAATCTCTAACTATGTACATGTAACTTACAATCTTTGAAGTATGATTTGTTGGAATCAAGAGAATTATACATTGCAACTTACTTCAGCACACTGTACTCGACATAAGTACTCGATCATACCATAATACATACCAAGTGCACTTGCTTTACATTCCATCACCACTAAGTTTAATATTTTCCTTATGACAATATTATCTCATACTTTAATACTTTAACTCACTATCATACAATACCTTCTTTTTAATAAGAACATATATTATTTTTAACCTATATATGAGCCATGAGATCATTGTTTAATTAAATTTATTAATTATTACTTTTCACATTTTAGAGATTTGTATTTTCTTAATTTACCCAAAAATATAGTGATTTTCCATCATAAGAATCACAAACTCACAGAGTAAAACATTTTTCCTCACTTCATTCCCGCAATATATGATTAGGCTTCATTAGTGGTATGACGCGATAAATTTTTATAAGTGGGTAAAAGGTTTTTGGACTTGCACATACTTTTTCTAGCATTTGACTTTTTCTAGTATTTGTGGTTGACTCATATGAGTTGATGCATTTTATCAATGACACTATTATAGGAACAAAAAGTCCCTTATTTTATATTGTCAGCTTGAACATTTGCACTCCAACTATTGTTTTCAAGTTTCAATTTTATCCCATGCATGTCAAGACCATATTTCAATATCTACACAAACCATTCAGTGTTATATTCAATAACCCATATATTTATCCATGCATACTTTTCTCACAGTCATGGGTCTAGACCCCACAATTCAATGTCTTGGACCCATTCTTATGCTTTAATTTCTATAAAAGCTTTATATATTAATAAACATATTTAAAAAGGTAGGTTTATCTCTGACTATTCTTTACTTACTCTTAATACTCGTTTAAATCTCTAACTATGGACAGGTAACTCAGCAGAATTTGTTGGAATCAAGATAATCATATATTGCGGCTTCCTTCAGCACACTGTGTTAAGTGTAGGCATTCGGTCATACCACAATACATACCATGTGCATTAGCTTTACATTTCATCACCACCAAGTTTAATATTTTCCTTATGACAATATTATCTCATACTTTAGTTGAATGTATATTGTTGAATTTTTATTTACAAAAATTGGACCTATGTTTTTCTTGCTTTTTTGAATTTAACATTTACTAACCATGTTATTTAGGGTAGAGCTAGAAATATTACAGAGCCTTCATTGACCCAACCTTTTCTTTCTCAAAAGTTTTTCTATTTTTTCTAACATCTCTTTGTTATATATTTGATGCAATTTTTCAAGTTTTTATTTGAATTATTGCTATAGAATAATGAATTGCAATGTATAACAGCTGAATATTATGTTTAGTTCAGTAATTTATTTACTTCCTCCATTCTAACTTCTACATGTTTTTTTGTGTTATTTTGGATATGCATGCTCACTATCTAACTTATTTGGTAAAAATAAATCATTTTTATCAATTAAGCTTACTTTGTGTATTTTGAGTTAGACATTACATTTTTACTATCTAAGTTACTGCACCTTATTTACTCATTTCTATGAGTCCTTATTTTGTGCACCTATATCTGAAGTTTCTATTTTTTATCTAGCTTTCTCTCGGTTTGTTAATTTTTCCTTATTCTTCTTCAACATTAAGGTTTTAGAAGCAAAAGAAGAGTTACAAGTGTTATAGGTCATGGAAGCTCTCAAAGATAAAAGACATAAATCACCTACCAATGGACCAACTTCAAGGCTTAGAGTATTGTATAGATTCAAAACCATATTGGGTTATGTTAAACTTTAATCTTTCCTCAACTTGCATTTTCAGTTTTATTGATAGATTGAATATTTTATTTTATGTTTAATGTCCGTTTTGGTTTTCCTTATACTAATAGTGATATCTATGTTTTGAACGGTGAAAAGTGGAGTCACTTTCCAATATTACATGTTGGCTTCTGAACTTCACTCATGAGGGATGGAAGTGATGTGAGTTATTAACTCCCATGTTTAGTCATTTTGCTACTTCAAATGTTTAATTTGTATATTAATTATATTAAAACTATTAGATATTGACAATTCTTTATTAATTTGTTCTACTTATATGGTTGTCATGTGGGGGTGATCAATGTCATTGACACCATAAAGTTGATGGTTACCTTTCATAAAAAAATTATGGTTATAAAGTTGACGGTAATACTTTATAAAGTTGATGGTTACTTTTTAGAAAAAAAATTGTATAGAAGCACTACTTAAAACTATTATCATTAAAATCTACATATATTTAGCATGATACAAATTAACATAATAACTTTGTCATATTCTAGAGTTTTATATGCCGGAGGAAAAGAAAATGAAGTAATATATAAATGTCACTTTATGAAAATGGGTAAAAAGTATTAATCAACATATTTCACTATTTTCCTAATGTTATGGTTAAGTATCAATCGTGTTATGTTTTTGAACACGTTATGGACGCATGTATGGTAACTTCTTACTAATGCCATGTACGTTTTGCTAAAATAAGAACTCACATTGCTTTTAGGATTTATCTTATGTACTAATATGATATGAGCCACTATAATTCAAACAACTCTATCACAAATATATTTGACGAAAAGGAATATCTAAGTTTAGATTCAGTTGATATGTCTGATTCTAATGTAATGATGCATTATTCAACATACTAAATCTAGAATTTCTTAACTCACTTAAATTTTTTGGTCTTCCCAGTCATAAAAGAAACTTGAAGATTGTCACTCCTATAATGTTATTAACAAAATTAGACCAATCTGAAGGATTATATAATGATAGAATATTGATTGTCACTAAATTGACAAATATGTACTCAAAGCAAATATCATATCAAAAAAATATTGGAAATGTCATATATATATCATCGGGTGACAATGTTTCATATCAATATAATTATTGCATGTCATTAATTTAAGACTTTAAGGAAATTTTAACTATATTGTAGATATTATTTTTACAAATACTAAATTAAGTGAACTACTTATAATACCAAATGTCTTACCCCAACTCCGCTAATCACTTTAACTACATCAGCTTTCCATGTTTTTTATGCCATTAAGAAAAACATCATTTGAAATTGAAATTGTCTATTAAAGACAAATGACTTTCCAAACGAAATTTTTTGCCAAGTATAAGGTTTTTCTAATATCTCACACACACACACACATATATATATATATATATATATATATATATATTCTTAAAGAACATCATTAGGGATAGAACATCATACTTTAAATCCAAAAAATATTAACAAAGTCTTGATAACTCTGTTTGCAACATTCATCAAGGGTCTGAACTTGTAGACATATTGAAACAACCAAAATTAATTATATGAGATGAAGTTCCAATGACATATAAGTTTTCTTTAAAACACGATAAAATTCTTCAAGATAAAATGTGTACAACAACAAATGACTAAATTTTATTCTGAGGAAATGTTGAACTTTTTAGAGGTGATTTCAGACAAATCTTGTCAATGGTTCCAAGAGGTTGTCGTTCAGATATTGTACATGTAACAATAAATGCATCTTATCTTTGATATCAATGTACAATTTTAACCTTTACAAAGAACATGCGTCTATAAAATTATGACAATGCAACAAAAATCAAGCAATTATGTGTATGAATATTGAAGTTGGGGATGGAAAATAATTCAAGCTTAATGATGGTTGTTCTGAAGTTCATATTCCAAAAGAATTTTTATTCTTGATTTTGATAAACCAGTTGATGTCATAGTATCTAGAACTTATCCAAATCTACAACATCGCTACAAGGATGAACAAATTCTACAATCTATGAAAATATTTACATCAATAATTGAGATTGTTGATCAAATCAATTGATATGTTCCAACTATAATTCTAGGTGATTTTTTTTTTACTTTTCTCTATATTTTTATTATGTTTGATATAATAGATTTATTAAAGTTATACTAATAAATGCTCTAATGTATAACTATGGGTGAGGAGAAGACATACCTGAGTTCAAATTCAATTGACATTTTTTATGTTAATAAAAGTGAAGCATTCAACATACTAATTCTTGAATTTATAAACTCACTTACGACCTTTGGTCTTCTCAATCATAAGATTGAGTTGAAAGTCGGAACTCCAATAATGATATTGAGGAATTTAGACCCGTCTGAAGGATTATGTAATGATACAAGATTGAATATCACTAAAATATGGGGTTATATTTAACTAGACCAGTGTTCAGTCATAGTCAATTTTACATAGCTATTTCAAGAGTTCAAAGAAGAAAAAGGATTGAAGATTTTAATTCATGATAAGGATGATCAACCACTAAAAACAACAACAAATGTGGTTTATAAATAATTTTTTCAAAATCTCCAACATGTATTCTACAACTTTTTATTCATAACAATTCTTTATTTATTTAATATAACAAGTTCAACATCATCTCAATCATCAACAACTCTACACCAACAATTAAATACATAAACATTATCTTTCATAAGGTAACCCTCAATAACATTATCATTAACAAATTATGTTTTTATTTTTCAAATAAATTCATGCACAATACATTATCACTCGTGCGAATGCATGAGTATCCTACTAGTGAAGTCTTTTGTGGCCCCAACGAGGTCCTAAAGCCAATAATCGTAACCTTTTAGTGATAAAATTTAAATAATTTTCATATTTGATCTTGATTCTATATAAGTATTATATTTTTTTGTTGATTAGAAGTTTAATGTGTGATGCATGAGAATTATTAAATATATTTGATTGTATTCTGACGACATGGAGTTAGTGTTTTAAAGTGTAATATTGAAAAGTGAAATGGGAATAAATTGTCAACTTGTATGTGAGTTGAAAGGATTTTAAAATTAATTTATCAACATATTTTATCAAAAATCATTCTTTCAGTATCAATTTATATAATAGATGATATAATGACAATATAAAAAACTCTTATATTATTAATATATCCATATTTTTCTCTTGCATATTTCCTGTTTAACTATCTTATAAAAAGTGTGGAATATCATCATATGATCCTTTATATAATCCAAGACTCATACATTGTAGTGTACTCTAAAAAATCTTATCCTACAGCTATAAAAGGCATGGGATAGAGGTAGCACTCACTATCCTGTCCAACTGTCAATTGAATCTTGGGTTGCCATTTGTGATATTTCCAACTAAAATAAATATAATACCACTGACATATACAAAATTTTCTCTACTTAAAATTTGGAAGTATTTTTTTTACAAAGATCACAAATGCTCTTAACTGTATTATTATATGTGCATGTTTCTATAACATTACTCCCAATTTGTTCTGTAATCAAAATTTAGTTCATGGTTGTCATTACATAATATATATGATGATTTTTGTGTGTAAGAATACATTTGATTATTGTCCTATAAATTAATATGTCGTGTCTTTTCTAATCCTGAGGGTGGCAAAAAACTTTCAGCAGTCAAACCCCATATATTAAAATCTACATCTTCAATCTTCCACCTCTCTTCCAATTCTCTTTTATGATTAGCTGATTGTTCACCATATCTAGAAACTGTAACACGAGTTCTGCCACTATGTGACACATTTATACCATCCACATACTTATAATCTTCCATTACTGACTCTAAGCTTGTTTCCCAGAATATGTCATTGTCATCTTTGGTTCTCATTGTAAGTAATCTTGAGTCTTCAAATTGAATTAAGAGACCAGATCTTTGACTAAAATATCCCCAAATAGTATGGTGTATGATCTCAAAGTTTGGGCCACTTTGGGCCTCTCTAATAGCTGGACTTGTCTCCAATTTCAAGATGAAGCACTCCTCATCATTTATTATTTTCTCTCCTATGCATGCAGCATCCAGAAATAAATTAGCTGTAGCCCTCGGATCCAATCCCTGTCAAAGAAAAACACAACATAGATGTGTATCCCATATTAATCCCACATCAAAAGTTTAATGTTAAACTCTTAGATTCCGTTTACAAGTTTGATTTTGGAAGGAAAATAAGAGAAACAGAAGATTCAATAATATTTCATAAGTATATTTTATGATTTATCAATCTTTCTCTTTTCTCCTTTATCTTAAAAAAAAAAACTAACTGGCAAAAAACTCTTAATTAATAGATAAGAGTGGTTCCCATGAAAGGTAGGAACAAATGCATTTATAAAAGAGTGTTCCTTTAAAGAAATAAATAATAATAAAATATGAATAGTGAATAATGCAATAAATAACCGAATATAAAACTTTTCTAAGTTTATAAAACATGCATGCATGGAGAGAAATATACCTGAAGGAAACGACGCAAGGGTCTAGGAGCACCTCTTGAGATTGGGGTTTGTTGATTAGAAGAATGGCGCCATGAGACCTTTCCATTGCTACCACAACATACCTTGCATCCTGACACAACCAGCTCTAAACACCACAAGTTTGGATCCTTTTGCCATAAAACAAACCCACCAATCTCCTCAGAGGTTTTCTTCACCTCTATGCTTTCGCTAGTATGGTGAAAATCTGATGCACTTATCTTCACTTGTCCTGTTACACACATACTATCCACTGCATTTAATGCTGGTTGTCCTCCTGTTGCTGCTATATATTGTTGCACTATATATTTCGCTGTTGATGCTTCCTATAACACAATAACTTTATCATCCATTTAAAACATGAAAAATAACATATATATATACACATATACGTTGGAATTTGTTTAACTTTTGTTGGGTATATGTGCTTAAAACTTGTGAACAGTTTAGTTGATAATTAAAGTAGTGAGTATTGAAGATGGGTTTTTGATATTGTTGTAATGGTTAATGTGTTGTGAAGAGAATGTGATTCTTACTATGGAACTATCTTTGACTGGACGGTGGATGGAATGGCCTAATTGAACCTGAAGAGGGATAAGAGGGGAACCAACAAGGTAAAGTAAAAACCGAAGCTCATTTAAACGTGCTGCAACTGCAGGAGAAGATAATTTATCTTCGGTTTGACCCTTCATCCATGTTAACATGTTTTGCAACCGCAATGTCACATTGTTTCCCATGCTTGAAAACATTTCTTCTGGTATTGGTATTTCAAGGACAGTTTCCAACCCATCTTCTTTATCAATGTTTGGACAAAGCCTCCTTAAGGAAGACTTTACAGTTGCTTGTTTCATCAGTGTGTGTGGGATATCTCTCTCTTGTTATGTTTATATTTTGTTTGTTTATTAGGATAGAGAATAAGAAGAAGTTGATTGAAGATGTGAGAAGAGGAAAGAAAGAAAAAGAGAAAAAATGGAAGAGGCCCACAGTCAAAGGCTAAAACACCTTTCTATCTGGGGAAAACCAAAATGAGAGGGTGTGGTTCATTGTCCTTTTGCATAAGGCTCTCCTTGCTTTTAGGTGTTGTGTGGGTACAAATTATAATTGATTGTTGTTGTTATTTGAGTTTCTATTTCAAGATCTAATCCATAATTTTGGCAAATATTGTTTTATGAGTTGCATTAAATCTTCGTCAAACTGGCACCCCATGTTCATTATATTAAATTTTAGGTAGTTTCTCACCCATATATGGATAATTTCTGTGTAAGAAATATGCAGTTACTAAAACAAATGTGCCCGCTAGAAAGTAGACAGTAAGTGAGTTTCTCTCCGAATAAAATGAGAGAGTTCTAATTTGTATGAATATAATTTTGTACCAGCATCAATATAAAGATATTAATTGATTTATATATCAGGAAATTATCTTATACAGATTAAAACTCAACCATTTTCCTTATACAAGAATGAGTTATACTTTTCAACTTTTCATTACCCTAAAATTATCTCTTGAATATTGCCTGATACTATAAGAATTTATTTGTTCATCTCAGTCTAAATAAATCAGTATGTTCCGAAAAGCATTCATGATTATCTGGCACATGGCCGATACACTCAAGTTACCATTATAACATCACTGCATTCAGTTTAAAAGTGTTTTTACTTGCTGAACAGTGAAAATCTTCAAAGGGTAGTGTCCTGACAGAGTCAAAGAATACTACCATACATACAACATGCTAGGTAGAAGAGCAAAAGTTGCGTACAAAGAATTGCATCTGCCTTCACCAACAAGACTACAATGTTAGAATCCATCTCTTAACTGCGTTTTGCCTTTTGTTGTACATCAAAAAGCTCTAGCTCTGGCTTAATAAAGAAATCATTAGTGCGCTGATTAACTTGGTATATGCATTCCAAAACAAAAAAGAGCTTAATATCATAAGTAGACAACAAACAAGTCGAAACCTTTATGCAAGTTCTAATAGGTGCACCTATATTAAATTACATAAAGGCGGAAAATAACCACATAACTAAGTAAAATAGTCATGATAAAAGCTAACATGGTCTGTAAAGATATTTAGAAATGGTCTCAGCGGGGGACTTTTTTCCCAAAGATGGCTTCCCAAACTGCAGGTGAAAATGGTGCTTTCTTGTCCAAAAACTCCCTAACAGCTTTCTCATTAACAGCAAAACCTTTTTCTATTAATGTTTTAATAGCTCCTTTTGCTTCTTCAACACCTTTTTCCTTGCAGAAACCATCTACTAGGCCTACAAAAGTTGTCACATTTGGAGAATGACCTGCCTCTAACATCTCCACACATAATTCAAAAGCATCCTCTAGCCTGTTACATTTGTAGAGTCCTTGTATAAGGACCGCGTAACTGAAAGCATTGGGTGAAATGCCAGTACTCTGCATTTTCCTGAAAATCCTTTTGGCATCATCAGATTTGTGGGCCTTTGTGTAGCCTTCCACTACAGCCGTGTATACGACAATCTCCGGAATAGTACCCTTCTCCCGCATCAAACCAAAAAGTTTCAAGGCTTCCTGAACAAGGCCATCCTTGCACAGACCATCAAGCATAGCCACAGCATTGGGAATAAGACCAGTTTCTTTCATCCTCTTGAAGATCTCATCAGCATCTTGAGGCATAGACTCTGGAGCTGGTTGATTGGGATCAGATCTTGTTGCTTCTTCAACCTCTGAGGGGCTCACTGTTTTATTATCAAATCCAAGTTTGAATTTATCAAGGAAATTATCTCCTAATTGATTAGCATCCCTATTTGATTCTGACATATTTCTGCCTTGAAATCCAAGATCACCTTTGGAAGATTTATTTGTCTTGTCCACTTCACCATGTCTGTCATGGTTGTCATCAAATCTTGGACGGAAGGAATGAGATTCTCTATTATTTTCTCGGAAATGCGGAGGAGGCTGACTGATGGGCTTTCTACCTCTCGAAGGCCCACTTCGAATTGGTTCTGGTGAACGTTGTTGAACGTTATATTCTTCCTGGCTTCTATTGTTACCATTGTGACTGTGATTAAAACTTGGGTTTGAGTGCTGAATAAAAAAATCATCTGATTCTCCAATGGGTTGTTTGGTGCTGCCAGTTTGTTCACCAGTTATGCTAAAGTGACGCAAGGTCGTAAGCCAAGGTGCTACACACGGTTTGGATCGTGAAAGGGAAACTAGCCTATCAATCCAGGAGGAGGATGCATGCTTATGAACTTGTCCTAGCAATGCTGCCATGTGGACCTGTTCAAAAGTTGCATCAATAGAATAAATAACAAAAAAAAAGGAAAACTATGATACATTAATATACAATGAGAGAACCAAACCTATATATAAAATAACAAATCATCTCAATTGTAAGAAAAGTATTGAAGAGATGATCATTATAAATTGATGGAGGCTATTGGAAAATAGAACTAGGATTAATGAAAGCCACTCTCCAAATTCATGAGGTAACTAATACGATAGAAGCAATCATCAAAGAATGAATAAAAAACAAAGATAATGCAGCAAAATGTGAAATAACAAAAAATTGTAGCGAATCACGCGAAGCTGTATTTATGAATATTGACAAATATATAAGAATTAGAGCTAGTGAGTGAGTATGAAGAGATGAATAGAAGGGAAAGTGCAAACCCTAAGGGTCTGTTTGCGAGTTGAGTCTGGGAGAGAGATGGAAGGCTCAGAGCCGTGAAATACATACACTGGTTCTGAAACCTTCCTTTCCCTATAAAACTCAACTCGCAAACGGACCCTAAAACAATGTCACACAGTTGTGTAGCTTTTCATATATTCTTTAATTTAATTAAAATTGGATAAGTTCCAAAAAAATAGCTTATGATAAGTTCTTGTGAACAGTGATGCTATGGACAACGCGTCCTGTTTGACGCTGTGACCATTCCATGGCCGGAAAGATGACTGCCACGGAGGCAAAACCACACGAGTCATGGTTTTCTGGCGGCCGGTGAGCGTCGGAGCTCCGCTCTCCTCTCCCGTGGCCGACGGGCCACGGAGGCTGGCCTGCGAATAGGGGATCCAGGCACTATGGGACTTTGAAGAATGTAAATAGGGAATTGAGATACAAACCTTAGTTACGGTACTGCTTTTCTTTTTCTCTGGTTATTGTTTTTTTTTTGCTTCTTTTGCTGTGTGGCTGCCTCTGGCTGCTTATTTTTTTTCTTTGTAGGGTTTAGTTAAGTTACATTTTTTCTTAGGGTAATTGCCACTCAATCCTAGAAATGTGTTTAATTGTATACATGCCCCAAAAATCTTTAGAAATTTTGGAATTATCCGAAACGAAATTTGGTGTTAACCCTCTTCATAGCATGTCCAATGCCTACTGAATCAAAGGTGGTTTCTTCTCTCTTTTGCATCAACTTGAAAGTTCTCATTTTTTTATTGTGAAAATCATTATCATGAATTTCATGGTATAAAGTTTTGTTAACTTTATAAATATTACTTTGGATGTTGCTTCATCCAAACACTTTTACGTCATTAAAATATGAAATACTTAGGATTAGGAATTGAATTAAAGCATGCTGGGTGTTCTATAGCATCTTTATGTCCATATTTGGTGATGTCCTTACTCTACAAGTGACATACACACTGATATGTGGCACACTCATATTCTTGATCATTCTCTGCCCTGTTCCTAAGTCTATTCACTAATTGACTGAAAAATTATGTGAATAATATAGTTTGACTATACTATTATATATTTGGTGTATGTTTTAAAGTATTTATAAAAATAATATAACTTTTATTTATCGACAAATTTAATAGGAAATATAAAATTAATTTTTTATTTTCGTAACTACTGGACAATGAATAATCTGACGATTAATTTAAGATTGATCGAAAAGACTCAGTTAAGCTTATCAAATCATGAAATATTTATTACCCTAAAAAATGAATGAAAAATAAAAGAAGGGAAATAAAATAGAAGGAGGAATTAGATAGCGTTAGGTAATACTGAAAGCCTACCAGTGCCACCCACCCCTTTTTAGGTTATTGTGGATGTAAGCGCAGAACACAAAGAACCAGATAAACACTCCAACAAAATCTCCCAAACTATCATAACACAACATAACCGGTAAGATTCATTTGAGTTCTTCAATCTCCTCTTTACATTTCTCATGTTTCAATTTTATTTCTTTCACCCATTAGTATTACCCCTTCTCTTGTCTCTACATCTGCTGCGTAAATTTCTGTAACTTTTAAACTTGAATTCAGTTTTTATTCTCATTTTCAGATTCTGGGTTCATTTCAAACCTCTTTAATCAAGGGTTGGTGGGTGAAAAGGAATGAACTTGTTTTTATCTTAAATAACACCGAAGGTTTCACATTTTTCTTCAAGGGAGAGACTAAAGTAAGGGTCTTTAATTGCATAAGGGACTAAGATGCTATCTGGCATTGTTTCAAAGCTGAATGCTACCATTTACTGTGGCATTCCTGAAACTGTAACAAGGCAACAAAGAGTTCCAACATCCTTGTACAGGCACTCAGTTCTGTCTCTTTCTTCACTGCATTCTACTCATAGCTCTTCACATCATACAAAATCTATGGCTGCTTCAGCTTCCAATGCTGTGTTGGGAGATGTTTACGTCGACGACTTAGCCTCAAGCTGTGGCAATGTGCTAGACTTAACAAAACCTGCTGGTGTGTACTTCAAAGATGGAACTCGTAAAGGTTGCTTGAGAGCTAGTGTTATTCTAAGAAGATCACAACCTTTGTATTGTACTCTTTTTGCGGGTTCCACTTTTGATGCTGCTAATTGGAGGAATAGGAATTCGAGCTTCTTTCGTGGACCATGGTCAAGGAAATTCTCTACTTCAAGCTCAGCCGGGACTACGCATGATGTTTCATCTGAGGGCAGCACTCCGGACCAGTATGTGAATGCTATTCATTATAGTTTAAACTTTAAATTCAGTTTGTATGAATTGTTGTTTTCAAATAATTTAATTCTTATAACATAGAAACTGATACTTATAATTTTTAAAAGAAAGACCGGTGATGCTTTGGTAAGATCCGCAGATAGTGAGTCTTGCTGTTTTCATTTTTCATATTCTGAATGATTTCCTGTGAGAGTCCAATTTTGCTTTGTGAGCTATTAATTCAATAGCTTGGCAGTTTAAGAATATGCCCATAAATGTTATTTTAACTTTCTCACTCCCAAAACTTATGAGTACTGGGTGCTGTTATTTTCAGAACTATTGCTGCCCGCAAGGTCTTGAAGATGGTTTCAGGATCAAGTTACTTACCGCATCCAGCTAAGGAGGAGACCGGAGGAGAGGATGCTCATTTTATTTGCAGCGATGAACAGGCAATTGGGGTTGCAGATGGTGTAGGTGGCTGGGCAGATGTTGGTGTTAATGCGGGATTGTTTGCACAGGAACTTATATCCAATTCAGTGAGAGCAGTTCAAGAGGAACCCAAAGGTTCCTTTAATCCAGCAAGGGTGTTAGAGAAGGCACACTCAAAGACGAAGGCCAAGGGTTCATCAACAGCTTGTATAATTGCCCTTACTGATGAGGTATAACATTTTTTCCTTTGAGTTTTGAGGAGCAAAATAATCTTCTCCATTTTTTGTTAAAAAACTAATTAGACTCTTTATAGCTTGTTCAATGCCTACTGAATCATAGGTGGTTTCTTTTCTTTTCTTCTCTTTTGTAACATGAAAGTTCTCATATTTATACCGTGAAATTATTATCATGAATTTCATGGTATAAAGTTTGTTAACTTTATAAATTTTACTTTGCATCATCATAGCACTTTTGTGTCATCAGAATATGAAATACTTAGGATTAGGAATTGTATTAAAGCATGCTGGTGTTCTACTGCATCTTTATGTCCATATTTGGTGATGCTCTACTCTACAATAGTGACATACACATCGATATGTAGCACACTCATATTCTTGATTATTCTCTGCCCTGTTCTTAAGTCTGTTCTTAAGGTTATGTTTGGTGACCAGTGAACCCCACCTCATTTACATACAGCCAGTCAAGCTATTCTTACTAATAGTAAACTTGGGTAGGTTGTTTCGACGAGCTAGTATAAAGTGGGAAAATAACACCAACTTATTAATTGTTTTCTGTGTGTCCTTTTTCTTGGCCCAGGGACTACATGCTATTAATTTGGGTGACAGTGGGTTCATTGTGGTTAGAGATGGAAACACCATTTTCAGATCCCCTGTTCAACTGCATGGCTTCAATTTCACATTTCAATTAGAGAGTGGCGACGGAGGTGATCTACCCAGCTCTGGTGAGGTAAAGTACACTTCTATTGGGCTTGGCTTATGCTTTCTCTAGGGACAGTGTTACTATTACATTAGTAAATATGAAAAATTCTCAAAATTTAGCCATAACTTTTGAGACAACGACAATAGTGTCTTGTTTGTTTCTGGTAGCATCCTCTCCACCATGTGATCCATGTTTTATGCAAGATTTCATGGGGAGACTTGTGGGATGGCTAAGATTTTTTATTTTCACTCGTTGGTACTTGGTACAAGGGGTGAAAAGTGAAAATAAGTTGCATCTTGTTTTCAACCTCCCCTCATTTTGTACTCCAATCAATTGTTACATGATTTTTGCATTTCAAATTTTTTATAGCTCCATAAAAAATTCCACATTCTTTTTCTATAAAAGAATTTATTCCATTCCACTTTCACTCCTACAAATTAAATGAATTATCTGGAAGATCATTTGGTTTTTGGTCTCCCACAATCATGATCTAGCATTATCCCTATTATTAAGCCTTATGGCAAGTGAAGTTCATATTTTTTTTCTTCAAAAAAAGCTTATAAATTTTGTCTTGGTGGAAAGTTAAACAAATTACGCATATCTTTTGCAATGATGTATCCAGGTTTTTACATTACCTGTTGCCCCTGGAGATGTAGTTATTGCTGGAACTGATGGCTTATTTGACAACTTGTACAATAATGAGATCAGTGCAGTAGTTCTAAATGCAGTTAAAGCTGGGCTTGAACCCCAAGCAACTGCTCAGAAGATAGCAGCTATGGCTCGCCACCGCGCGCTCGACAGGAATAAGCTGACCCCGTTCTCTATTGCTGCTCAGGAGGCCGGATTCCATTATATTGGTGGCAAGCTTGATGACATAACAGTTGTTGTGTCATACATAACCAGTTTTACTAGTGAGTGAGTTTTTACCTGTCTTCACTTTGCCATATTCACATTTTCATATTTCTTCTGCGATGGCTGTGTAGCCATGCTTGGCTTTCATTTTTGACCTAAATGCGTTTATAATTCTGATAATACCTCTCTCAAGTTTGTCTTATTACAGTTATAGATATTTTCTTTTCAATGTAATATCCCAACATCAGGTGTAATTTAATGTTAAACTGCTGGTGATCCAAATCCTCATTTCTCTATAAAACGTGTCACTTCTAACCATGCATGCATTACGATTGAGGGAAAACGTTTTACAATGCTTGAACCCATGAAAGTTTAGAGGCCCCAAGACTTTACTAGTTAATTAAGGAATTTGGATTTCTCAATCCTGCTAGGCTCAAAACATCCGAAAACATTGCCTTTTCGATTGTAAACTGTCCAATGGAATTAGGTAGGACCTGATGATAAGAAATAAGAGCTTTTAGTCTTTATGATTTCAAGTGTCTCAAGCAAAGTAGTGTAGTACTCTAGTGATCCAATGCATTGTTATACTCTCTGGTAGGGATGAGTAACAACCTACCCTTCCCTCTGCTTTATCCAATTTCAATTGAAACCACTACACCTGGTGGACTATGTAAGGAATAAGCATGGCTTATGGTCACCAGTATCTATTCAATTGTATTCAGAGTGATGATACCTCTTTGGCTCAAAGTAGACCGTGCATTTAATTGTTGCAACAATTTTATATTTTAATAATATTTTTTTCAATTGCCTTTGAAAATGATTTATTGTCAGAATGTAGAAATCATTTTATGTCATTCATTCTCACCCTTACTATGAAGAAAAAATGTTATTTGGATCTGCAATACAAATTAGCACACTGTAGCAAAAACTTCAAACATAAACCTTCAACTGGTTAACAAACAAGCAGAAAACAGAGAAATAGATATAGAAAAGGAAAAAAGACATTTAGAAGTTTCTTATTCTAAGATACATCAGTACCCAAACCTCCTAAAACAGAATCACTCGTTCTGTACTCTAAAAACTCTCCTTCTTTAAAAGCTGCTCCTATTACCTTTGTCCTCTACATCATCACCATCTTGTTCTTGATGTCTTCTGGCTTCTTCTTGCTCCCATTCTGCTGCTCCTTCTTCTCTGCTTCTTCCCCTATCTCCCCTTCTATGTGGCCTCACCCCTCCCCTTCTCCCCCTCTCTCCCTCTTCTTCTTTTTCTCTTCCACTTTCTTGCTCTCTCCTCTTCTCCCTCTCTTCTTGTTGTCTTCTGGCTTGTTCTTGCTCCCTTTGTGCTTCTTCTTCTTCTCTTCTTTCTACATGTTTTCTTTCTCTTCTATGAGCCTTCCTTCCCCCTTCTCTCTCCCTTTCAGCTTCTTCTTCTTCTTCCTCTTTTCCTTTTTCATGCTCTCTCCTAGCTTCTTTTTCTCTTCTCCTCTCCCTCTTTTCCTGTTGCCTTCTTGCTTGCTCTTCCTCCCTTTTTGCTTCTTCTTCTCTTCTAGCTCTTTCTTGCTCCTTCTCTTGTTCTTCTTCTTTTTCTTCCTCTCTTTTCCTCTCCTCTTCCTTCATCACCCTCTCCTCTTCCTCAGCACATGAAACACACCCGGAAATGATGGAATCGTCTTGCGAAGCGAACAGCTGGTCAATGGTTGTGTTACTCACACCAAAAGAGGTGCCCAATATATGTCTGTCTAGAGCTCCAAGCACTGATCTCTTTCCAGCTAAAAACTGAGGATAGTTTTCCTTTGCTGCAGTGCTGAACCCCAGAAAAACAAGTGAGTCATTGTTGAATGACATCTGAGCCATTGGATGAAACCTTGGCACCACAAAAACATCTCCCTCCTTAACTCTAAACCTCATGTTTCTGCATTCTTCCATCTTGTCCTCATTATTTTTTCTGTTTGCACAAACTACTCGGACCATGCCTTCGCCTTCAAGTACCACTGCTATCTCTGTTGCAGTGGGGTTCCAATGTGGCCCCAACATTGATCCCTTAGATATATGTTCACAAAATCAAGTTAATATAGTTTCATAGACAAATACAATAAATAATAACCTGAAATTATATTTTTATTAGTTGCTTACCGTGGTCAAATTCACCATTAGAAATCCAATGTTGGTACCCTTCAATGATTTTAGCTTCTTTTTGGTCACTGCTAGGCTCCAACCATTACAGTTTTTGAAATCAGGGTCTTTATCAAAGATGTTATATGTTTTGCCTTTTTTGTCATTGGATGGAATGCCTAAGAAGTCACTAAGAACTAAAGCCTCTAATTCCCAGAATGTTTTATGCTCCTTTGAATTTGCATGCACTATAGCTGGTGTGTCGGTTTTGTTTGTGATTGCTTCAATCAAATCCCCCGGCACCTTCAAATATCAGAATTTAGAGCTAAATTTTATGCCCCAGATAGACACCTAAGTAGGATGACTAAATAAAATACTTGTAGTCTTGTAGAATTATATGCCATTGTTATTTGAGACCAATTATGAACAAAAATCTATGCACAGTTGCACATTGTGAAGCTAAAGATACCTTAAAAGCTGCTTGAATGATTTTTATATCAAATCCTTTGACCAGTTGATTGATCCTCGAGTATGCGCCGATTGATGGATCCTGCAATAGTGGTTAACATGAACAAGAACAGCAATTAACAAAGCTTAGAAGCTTCAATTCATTATTGAACAATTCCAATGAAAGAATCCATCTGCAACACTTACATAAGTGGTATCGTCTGTGTTGGCAAACATTGCATAAATCCTAAGTTTCTTCCTCTCTGCCTCCAAGTTGCTCTCTATATAGAAAACACATCCTTCATTGAGCTTGAATAGATCTCCTTCACACAAATCAGTCCTCCTAGTACCACCATCTTCAACTGTCCAAGTCACCCTTCCACTCCCTGAAACCAGTGTAGTTGAATGTCATGAAGTTAAATTTTTTATACTACAATATTATACACGGCATGAGTTGAAATAAAGATTGACCCACATAGTTCAGAAATGAAGCACAAGTTTATGAATTGAGTATTCACAATGAGTATGACATAGTTAAAATATAGAAATATAAAAAGGGTACCTGTGTGGACATAAAAGACCATATTTGCATGAAGAAGCACAGGAAGAAACACAGAGTTTGGCTCCAATGTGAAAAACTGAAGATGATAGGATGGTGCTCTATGTCCACCCTTTATCTCAATGGAAGATATATCTCCATATTCAGTGTCAAATAATGTTCTCCTCTGATCCTTCTCCACCAAACCACCCACATGAGTTTTGACATGGTGCACCTCATTTGATGTATTCACTCCATGCAATGATATTGTAAGGAAGATAACTAAGACCAACCAAAATGAAGAAGCTAAGAAAGCTTTGTGAGGTTCCATTTTGAACTTAGAATAACTTTTGGGTCGAAATGATTTTGATCATAGCTAAGGTGGCTCTATATAGAAGAAGGTGACTAGCATTTTGATAGCTGCGTGTCTTGTTTTAGGACACGTGGAATTGCATTTCAACACATGGCAGTTGAATGTATAAGTTTGTAGTCCTAATTTCCTACAGTTTATGAGAAGTGGATCACTATGAACATATGATCCCAAATTTTCGAGTTTTCTACTCTACTTTATACTGTTTTACTTTCTTAAATAATACTGAGATAACCCCGGAATTTCGAAATGATAGGGCTTATATTTTTCTTTTTTCATGCCGAGGACAAATACAGTGACAGTGTCACATGCTTTTTGGTCCTCACAGTTAAATATATAATACAAATTTTTCCTCTTAATTCTGTCATAATTATAAAAAAAACATATATACATATATATACTGGCGTTTTTTATACTATATGATTGCTATTTTGCTCTAATATCAGATTACAAGGGAGTGACAAGAAATTTGTAGTTTAAATTTGTGATTGCAGCATCCAAATAGTTTGATTAAGTCATGTAAATTTGTGATTCAGATTAAAAAAAATGTTGATATCAACACTGAGGAGTAAGGAGCGAGGATAAAATCTATAATAAAAGTAATTTTTGTATGGAGACGTATATACGTAGAGAGAAGCAATTAAATCTTGCAAGCACATTAAAAATTTAAATTTAATTATAAATGATAACACCAATAAACATAAATGTATTTGTTTCTAAATATAACATATTACATATGTCTTGATACAAGTTTTTCTCCTAATTGACATAATTTCTTATGCACACTTATGATGAGAACTTTGGGTTCACATCGACTTATCTTAAGTTAAATCCGTAGCCCTAAGAGTTCAACATTGCATAACCCAATAATAAAAATATATATTTAGTTATCAAAGGTTTTTAACAACGGTCGTTTATATATTAAATATATAGATATGTTAAACATGTAGTTATATATTTTATAAAATATAGTTATAAATTGGTCCATTTCATAAAAACTTATAGGAGATTTTACATTTTTGTCAGCAGCTCAAAAGTTTAAAAGAGCAAAGGCGCACAGCCATGCCCACACAAAAGAGAACAATAAACAAGCCCAAGCATGCTTGGTGAGGGCCAACAGAAAGAGTAAAATGTAATGATTTTTTCTCTCTAAAAACTAGTTTAGAAATTCTCCTACTGGCAGATGAAGGTAACAATTTCGCAAGGCCCAAATAGGATGGGACCCATTCGACCGAACAAGGCCCAAATAGACATGGATTAGGTACTTACGTCATTCTCCCGTAAGCCTCATAATTACATCTGACACTTCATTTAATGCGTCTTTAATTGGATTTTGTCATGCCACCTGTGAAGTTTGTCTATCCCCTTGAGCCAAACAAGTCCAACTTGGAAGCTTGTGTCACCTCGCATCAAGTGCTATTGTTCCTGACACCTCATTCAATGCATCCCCAATTGGGCTCTGCCATGTCGCCTGTAACTCCAACCTGATAGTACGGTAAAAAACAAACCTACTATGCGGCAGGGACAAGTTTGCTATACTCCTACGACACTTACTATGAGTCACCATGAACCACTGGATAGATGATACGTCACCACATCATTTACTATAAATAAGGGGTGTCCCCTAATGGGAAGTATATTATATTATCACATTATATCATATACTTCACTCACTCTCATAAAAATATTAACTCTCTCATTCATTGCTAGCATTTACTCTCATTTATTCTCCAATAATCTTTCATAGATTCATACAGACTTGAGCGTCAGAATACCTTTTCAGAGACCTCCCCGACAGGTCCACGCTCTACAACAACCAAATCAGAAGAATGCATCACCCAAATACCGAGATTTAACCAACAAAGTAACCAATAAAGAACAATATGAGTTGTAGGACTGTAGGAGGGTTGTAGTATAATTCATTATATACTTGAGTATAGGGATGTAGAGGTAAAGGGATAGCCGGAGAGTTTTGTTGTTGTTTTTTAGAGTTGAGCTGGAGAGTAGTTCTTTTGATTACTTGTATGCACTAGAGAACTGAAACTAGCAGCCTCTTTTGGGCTTCAGCTTTGGGTTTATTCTTTGAGGGTCCATTTTAGCCTCCCATCTAACAACATTAACATCCCATTTTAAATGTGAAAAATCCAATTTACCCTTCTCCTCAATCAAACTCATCCACTTCCCTCTCACCCTTAAGTTCTCATACCCTCCCATTTCATTTTTTGTTTGAATCTTGTTGGAGTTATGCTATGCATGAACTCTTGCCATGATTTTGAGTCATCTTAGGTTTGTCTTGATGCAATTGAGTTTGTAAAACTTAAGAATGTGTTAGGGTCTATTTTGTGGACTTGTTCTATTTTTTGTCACCCTTCATTTTTTAAATAAAAAATATGTATAAAAAAATAAGGTTGTCATTGTGAGGATGAATAAGCCTTGTCTGATTTCTTTTTCTCAAACTAAAACCATATAAAAAACATGATAAATTTGCCTAATGGTTTCATATGAGCATTGACCAATTTTTTCATTTTCAATACTATCAAAATTATCTCTCTAAATAAATAATAACCAATATGTAAAGTACATCACAAAGTCAAAAAAAAAAATTAGGATGAAAGTTATATAGGGAAAGTCGTAAAAGCCAGGGCATGAAAGGAGACTAGAGATGAAATTTGAAAAATAGAATTATTTAACAAAAACTTTGGGCTGAAAATTATATAAGAAAAGGTTACAGAATATAATTTACATTTGATTTTATCTATATATGAGTCTTGTAACAATTGATTTATGATCTTATTTTTTATTAATAATAGTAAAAAATAGAAAAAGATATATCATCATCCTGGCACGTCTTATCTCTAATCAAATTATCAAACTCATGAATTTGTGATCCGGACGACAAAAATTCCTTTTTAAGTGAAATGTGTGAGTTTGTAACGTCATTCATTGAAATGGCTTAAAACAATACAAAACCAAAAATCTTTCAGTCTTTTCCCTCAGACCACAAACGTGTGCCATAATGTCTCACATCACCACCGACGTACATATATAAATTGGAGGAATAACATGCAGAAAATAAATTGAATCAAGGGTGGTGTATGTTTTATATTATATACCCTTGTCGAAGCATATCAACATATATATCTTATGTATCCCCTATAATAAAGCTTTGGGTGTGGCATTATAGCATAGAGAAGATAGAAGATCCCTCACCCACTATTAATGAAAAATCACATCGTCCACTTCTTCAACAACCTTTAACTTTATAAATTTCCTTTTGAAATTGAAGTGGGTGGATGGACCTCTTTATTTGACCCATGATATAAACCACAAGAATCTCTCTTACCTCTCTTCTTCTTTTGTACTCCACAAGCTTCTTTCCGCGTTACTCTCGTGTCTTTCTCTCCTTAAAACCTTAATCGCTAAGGCAAATAATATATACATATATTCACTCTATCTTTCAAAAACTTAAACTATTACTTATTAGCTCTATAATTTTGGAATCGTAACGAAATGGACCCCTTTTCATTAATTGAGGAGAAACGAGAATCTCACTTCAGAATATTTATACAACCTATCTGATTTGATGAAAGTTTATGCATGTTTGGTTTTTGATGTTTTCTTTTTTAATTTCGGTTATCATGGACTCTTATTAATTATACAGTTTTTTGTAAATTTTGTACCTATAAACTGGACTTTCTGATATGCCAAATATAACACTGAGCTTTTTTATCCCACTAAATGATAAGTCTTATAATATAATAATATAATAAATAAATTGTTAAAACAGGAAGAAAAAAAAAATTATTTGGAAATGATGTGTTTATCACAAGGAAAAGTAATCTCCTCGAGAGTTAGTGTTAGTTAGTAAAAGTGTTCTAGCTAGTACTATCCCTTTTCTCGATACGATTTTCCAATGTCAACTTACTCTTTTTTATTCATTAAAAAGTGATCTTAAGCAATATGTTCCCACGTTATGAGATCAATTTTTTTCGTGTTTCTATAATATTTTTCTTCAGATAAGTAAACGACAAACTTTTCCATATAAGTGAAATGTCCAATAAATGTATTTCCATAATGTTTTTCTTAAAATATATACAGATCAAGTTCAAGAATACAGATTTAAAATATCCAAACTCAAACACTTAGACAATGCATGTTAGTAACCAAAATTGAAAGACATTATGATAATTAAACTAGTCTTCCATTTCATGTCCGAGAGTAATATTGGATGGTTAGAGTAGGAGAATATACAAGAACAAGAGGCGATAATTTACTTTTTCTACACAAGGGGGTAGCTAGCATTGGATCCCTTATAGTTGTTGTGTCTATAGGATCCTAGTTAGTGATCTCTAGTTGAGTTACACCACATGCTCATTATTTATTTGTTTATATAAGTTCGAAATATTCGAATGTGTGAATGCAATCTAAGTTATTGTAAATAACTAGTCAACAATAGTAAAAGTCTTATAAAAGAGTATAATAAACACAAATCGTGTAATTGGTGGTCATCAAAGATCAAACGCATAATCTAACTAAGTAATGACAAAGTATGTTTCACATAAATTAAATAAAGAAATGTAAAAATCGTATATTATGTTTCGAAGAGCAAATGGACATAAAGACACTTTATTTTTTTTAGGTAACCAAACTTTCTGTCAAAGTAAATATAAACAAGTGATACATGTTTGATTTCTCTTAAATAAGGTCTCAGGTTCGAGTCTTATGAATAAAAAAATACTCGTTCGGAGAGTTAGCCCCACATATCTGTCGATATTCCCAATTCGAAAAGTATTATCTCTAATACAAGGATACCTGTGAAAAAAAAGTGGATATAAACAATGTTATGTTAAAAAGAAAAGGGAAATAGGTCGATGATTATTGATAAAATAATAGGGGTACTAGATAAAAATATTTAGATACTTAAATGAATGGACGTATATATCTAACAGAGTGAAAAAGAAATCGATAATGTGTCACGTATCATAGCTCAGAACATATTCCTTCATCACTATTAAAACAACCAATAGCATTCGCGCATATCCGACAAATGGCGGTCCAGTGGGGTCCATTTACATGTCAGCTAATAGCCACTCACGTCATCGTTCCACGTCAACAACTAAGAATTTTATAATCGGAATCGCTGAATGAGAATGAATAAAGAATTTTATAATTCATTAATATTTAGTTAAGATTCTTTTGCTACATCAATAATTCAATCACTAAAACTCAATTTGAGTGCTAAAGATTCTCTCTCATCATTAGAAAATATGATCAAGTCATGACCTTATACCTATTTAATTTTGATCCATGTTGATTTGACAAAAACAAAGTTTAAAATAGAGGAAGGGTGAAGATTCATGGAGCATCACACTTTTTTTTACATGATGGTAGAGGATCCTTAACCTAACTTAAGACATTTAATTTTTTAGTACACATGCTCTTATATGATTAATATGGGACTATATAAAAAAAAAAGTGGGAATCCACTTATTCCAAAAATAAGTTTTTTAAATTTATTTTCAATCATAACCATCAATATTAGAGAAATCTAATGATTTAGATATGCTCACTAATTCAAATTATTGGATTTCTCTAAAATTGATAACTATAATTGAAAGTAAATTTTAAAAAATTACTCTTAAAATACGTGGATCAATCTCCCTTGACAAAAATTAAGTAAAACACTATGAATATAATAGGAGTCACCATAGTCATATTAAGACTTCTGATCACATTGCATTTACGTCTTAAACTAATAGTTTCTGCAAAATCCTCTTAAGACTAATAATAAAGAGGACTAAGGCGACTCTCTAATGCATTTACCCTTAGGAAAATACATGGTTTAAGACTAATAGTATCAAACTAATTTAACTTATTGACTTTGAATTAATCAATACTAATATAATTTTAACTCGAATAACATAGATAAATTATTTGAATATGTTTAAGATAATATTGTTCCACCATGCAATTGTTTTTTAAGGAAAGGTAGTTGTGTCAACTATTTTATGACTAATGTACTTATCCAATGGGAATAAAAGATATTAATTCATAAACTTGGATCCAAAATCAATCAACCAAGAACCCTATTCAATGTAGTCTTTGTAACTTCCCTCCTTGCACTCTCTCTCGATATGTTGATGCTAGCCATCATTGGTCGTCACAGTCAGCACTTGCACCAAGTTTATCAGATTTCGTTCACCAATATGTGTTAGAATTTGATTCAAGATCAAGTAAATGGTAATTGAGTTTGATATATATATATATGATATCATTGATTCAACCATCTGCTAGAATCAGATAAACTTGAATAAGAACCTTTTCAGGTTTGCTATCCGAATTGTAATTGATTAACAACCCAAAAAGGAAATAAGAAAGGATCAAAGCTACTTGTCAAAAATGGTATTGAACAATAATTTTAATAATGAACAAAAAATCAATTAATTCACTTTCATAGCGTGGATATATGCTACTGAATTCTTGACAAGTACGTTTATGTTCCCTTAGTCTTTCTGTTTAGGTTAGTCCTTTAAGTATAACAATCAAATATTAAATATAATAACAAAATCATGATTCTTAACCTATAAAATAAACTAAAAGAAAATAAAGTTTGAAGTAAAATAATTTATTTATTTTGGTGAAAAGTAAAATAATTATTGAAATTGAAGATAACAAGGCAAACAACACGAGTATTCTCTACTTTGTTGCCAAGTTAGATTTAAAAGTTATAAAATATACAGGTAGAAGCATATTCTAAAATGGCAATATAATTTATTTAACTTGTACTACAAGTCTGCAATTTAGCGAATGTAATTATTAATGATAACGATGCTTTATAGCATAAATGAAATAGTACCAAAACAAATAAGCTGAGGCAAAAGTATCTCTGCATCTTAACAAGTACCAAAAGTCCAATTTAAAATTTTATTGAATAAGTTGGTCCTCTTAAAAGATGCAACTGATTAAGATTTGGACTAAACGGACTATGCATTAAAATGTCAAAATGCAGAGGTCAAGTAAAAGCTAGGGTAGCAAATAGTATTTTAAACAGTGGAATCACTGGAATGAAATGTTAAAAGAAAACAACGGTATGAAACAAAAAAATGATGAAAATCTGCCATAAGAGAAATATAGATCTATTAATCATTTCCGCAGAAGAATAAAGCTAAATTTCCTTCCTGATAAGATTCAATGGAACATAATTTGCAAACAATTTTACACGATATGAATTCACAATTCAGTCCATACTCCATATATTTTTTACTGATCACCTTTACCTAACATTTTGAGCTAGTCAAAAGTGTCGTGATTCTTGAAGATTGGAAGCCTCTTTACTTATGTTAGACCCATTTTGACAATTGACATTGGACATATAAAACAGAAAGAATACCCACTATTCCAATTTTGTTGGATATTTCAAGTGTGAATAAAGAAATCCTAAATTTAGCAAAAATAAATGAGTTAAAGAATATATAAGTGGATAAATCTATGGACCTAATGCCTTAAAATTTTTGGTCAAGATGTGATGTCAAATACATTTCTATGCTCATAGAAAAATATTGTGACCCATAAAAGAAGACCTCCCAACAGATTTCTAAATATAAATTATGGGTCAGATCGACGAGAAATTAAAACACAATTTAGGATTAACGAATATAATAACATCTCTATGAAATAAATCTATTTAATTTTAAAAATTATTAATTGAGAATTTGGTTAAGACCAATAATGTTGAATGACGTGATAATTTATCCTCATAAAAAACTTTCCGCAAACCAGGCCCCCTGGAAAGTAGTTAATTATGGACCTTAATTTCCCAAAGCTTTTCCTAGGGTATAAATAAAGATTGGTGGTGCTATGCTTGTATTTGGGTCCATTTAGAATTTTTGTAGGTCCAATTTAAAGAAGATGTGACGTAACTTGGATACTTTAAACCTTTAACGCCCGCAATTTGACTCTTTTGTCGTTTTACAATTGAAAGATCTTTTGACATGTGGCATAGAGTTTGCCTCTAGGTGTGCTTTATTCCATGAAGCACTAAAAAGAAAAAATGTCTAAAAAACAGAGGATTGAGCATGAGTTCAAATAAGTTTACTTTATAATCATCATTGTATTCAAGATGGAAAATCACCTTTAATTTATTCATTATTTATTTTGTATTATTTTTTAAAGAGTTAATAATAATTGAAAATAAATAATATATTATTAGTGTATAAAATTTTTATACTATTTAATGCATATATTTTTCTCTCCTTAAAACAATATTGAATGACATAAAATATATACTATTTGATTTCTCCCAACTAAGGTGCTTTTTAGTGTAGATATGTTTTGATCATCCTTAGGGAAAGAAATATTAATATCTCAAACAACCACGTCCTTAATCTTCGACGAGTAAATTTAAGAACTTATTGTTGGTAGCGATATAATTTTCTTTTAATTTAGAGATATATGAATAATTAACAAAATAATCCTATGAATTGTAATTCAGTATTTTTTACAAGTTCAGTTTTGATATATATTGGGTATAAATTTCTTTCACACTATTAATCAATAAAATATAATCAGATGTGTATATTTGATGTATTGATTATAAAAATCAAATATTTTAAACCACATGAGGATGATTGGAGGACAATAACTTATGTAAAGAGTATCGACATTAAATCAATCTGGAGTTAAAAGGTGACGGTACAAGTAATTATACAAGGTGCCTGTTGAAAAAGTTGAGCTTTGAGCTTTGAGCTTTGAGCTTTGAAGCAAAAAAGCTATAAAAAAGGTAAGACAAGTTAGCGTGCCTTCATCTACAAGCCTGATATCGATAAAACAGAATTGTGGATGGAAGCATGGTCCTGTGATATGCTCCATAGGGTGTAGAAATGAATGATAATTAGGTATTTGATATTTCATTCCATATACATGGCATGGCCATAAACATGCATGCAAGTGGTAACCCCACCACTCAGCCAACTTTTCACGCACACACGCAAAGATAAAAAGCCCACAATCATAACATCCAAAAGCCTCCTTCTCCCACACCTTCAACTTTCACGAAGGAACCTGTAAAAGCAAGAGAAAAAAACAAGCTACTTCATTATTATATATTTAGAAAGCACAAGAAGCATAGCAGCTTTTGTTAAGCTTAGATCAAAAGGGACCTCCTTCCCTAATCCCTAAACTGATTGGCACTCAGCGATGAGAGTTCCCGTTTCCTCAACCCCACAGGCCAACCCAAAACCCACCAACGCAGCCCGCACCGTAGCCCTCAACGCCTCTCCCAACCACAACAACAATAACAACAATCAAGTCTTGTGCTACGAGCCCACGTCTGTCCTTGACCTGTGCCGGAGCCCGAGTCCCGGCACGGGCCAAGAAAAGCCCACTGACCACTCTATTCCTGTCTCCAACTCCCAAGAGAGCCTGGAACTGGACGAACATGTGTTGCATAATTTGGATTGGGATTCAATCATGAAGGACTTGGGATTACAAGATGACTCAACCGCACCCGTTTTGAAGACTATGCTCCATCCCAACCCATGTGATCTTCCTGAATTCCCACCACCCTTTGAAAACGCCACCGAATTCACCACCCTCTCTGACATGTACTCAAATCAAAACATGGGTTACAACTTCATAACCAACACCAACACCAACACCATGGACCATTTGGTTCATGAGTCCTACACCCAAAACAATATCAACAACGGCTTCGATTTCATTGAAGAGCTTATTCGTGCAGCCGATTGCTTCGACAACAACCAGGCCCACGTGGCACATGTGATATTGGAGCGGCTCAATCAACGGCTACGATCTCCTGTAGGAAAACCACTCCACCGAGCAGCGTTTTACTTCAAAGAAGCGCTTCAGTCCCTTCTCTCTGGTTCGAACCGAACTCCGAGGCTTTCATCGTTGGTGGAAATCGTTCATAGCATCAAAACCTTCAAGGCTTTCTCTGGAATCTCCCCGATTCCAATGTTCTCCATCTTCACCACCAACCAAGCACTCTTGGAAGCACTTCACCCTTCCTCTTTCATGCACGTCATCGATTTCGATATTGGTTTAGGGATTCAATACGCTTCTCTCATGATGGAGATCGCAGAAAAGCTTGATTCGTCTAAACTAAACTCACCTCCGATGCTTAGAATCACCGCCGTCGTTCCTGAAGAATACGCGGTGGAGAGCCAATTGATTCGTGAGAATCTGAGCCAGTTCGCTCACGAACTCAGGATCCGTCTCCAGGTTGATTTCGTTCTGCTGCGAACCTTCGAGACGCTTTCATTTAAGGCGGTTAAATTTGTCGACGGAGAGAGGACTGCTGTGCTGTTGTCTCCGGCGATATTCCGTCGTCTCGGTTCAAACAACACCGCCGCGTTTTTAGCGGATGTCCGGAGAGTGTCACCCAGCGTGGTGCTCTTTGTGGACGGCGAGGGGTGGACGGAGGCGGCGGCGGCGACTTCATTTCGGCGTGATGTGGTGAGCAGTCTGGAGTTCTACTCGATGATGCTGGAGTCGCTGGATGCCTCCGTGGCAGGAGGAGGAGGTGGTGGGGATTGGGTGAGGAGAATTGAGATGTTGCTGCTGCGTCCTAAGATATTAGCGGCGGTGGAGGGCGCCGGGAGGCGGGTTCCACCGTGGAGGGAAGCTTTTTACGGCGCGGGAATGAGGCCTGTTCAGTTAAGTCAGTTCGCGGATTTTCAAGCAGAGTGTTTGTTGGCCAAGGTACAAATCAGAGGCTTCCACGTGGCAAAACGCCATGCTGAGTTGGTGCTTTGCTGGCAGGATAGGGCCATGGTTGCCACGTCAGCTTGGCGTTGTTAGAATAATGGGGAAAAACTATTATGGAGTGAGGAACCGTAAATGTAAACCAAATAGTACTATAATAATATTGGTGAGGTTCCATCAACCAAATTCAAAGGTATTTGACAGAAGGAGAAAAACTGGGATAAACTTGTATCTAATATTTGACCATTTTGTTTTTTTTTGTAGTTTAATTGGGGGAAGGTTTATGTATCAAGAAATATTAGGGGAAGGGGAGTTTGTGAGGGAAGATAAGTTATCGCATATGGGTCAGTACTTGCTCTTGCTATCTTAATGCACTTCGCAGGTTTTCCAATCGAAGTGTTTGGCACCAAATGTTTGTGTCTAATTATTCTGCTATGTTATGTAATTGAAAAACAAAATGAAGTAAATCCCTCAACTCTTGAATGAATAGAAATTAACTTCTCTCATTCTTGCTGGGCATATGGTAGATGCATTGGTGTTAGATATTAGAGTATCTAAGATATTCATGTTTGATATGAAAATAATTATCCAAAGAATGACACATGGTAAATTGTGATAGTTAATAAAGAGAATGTCTTCCTTATAAGATACTTGAAATTGGTGGGAATCAAATACTTGCAGTTAACTTGAATGGCAATCACATACTTGTGTTGCCTAGTTCTAGACATTTTCATTGTTACATTCTTCCGGAACCTATAGTGTTGGTGCTGTGACAAACTTTTAGCAGCAAAATTATTTTCACATGGCAACAAATTCAATCTCATATGTACATAATATCATATGTTCAAAGGAAAATTCAATTATTTTCACATGGCAATAAATTATGAAGAGATACTCACAAGTTTTAACGGTGTAATAATAGCTATATGAAGGGGAGGGAGGGAGGGAGAGAGAGAGAAGTGAACTAATATGCCTAATCTTATTACTTTATAATACATACATATAAAATGTTGACTTAGTGTATCAGATTTCCACCTGATAGGATTTCTGAGGGTAAACCTAAGGTTAAGCCGCACTACTTCTAAACTTATGAGAAGAAAGATGTATGTACTAACTATATATATATATAAATATTTAAACTGACATTCTATAGATATTATGCTCCAAACATATGCCTACTCCTTCATGCATGCAGGGGCAAGTCCAAGTCAAATGCCAAAGCAAAGTTTGAAGAAAGAGAGACATTTGAGCTTGATATTATTCCATTTTGGGGTCTTTGTTTTGCGCTGAGACAGAGACTCGCCCTTAACATCTATCAAGCCATTGGGTTTTATAGTCCTACGATTAGAAATGTTTTCCATTGACTGTTGGGACGTTGGGCCCTTTGCCTTTGAGCTTTGTCCGTCCGTGTTGCTTTCCAATTCTTCATCACTCTCAGCTATTCTGGTAAGTGCAATTGTCCCTGTCGAGCGGCAAACTCGGAGCAGAGTTGTTAGAGTGGTTGTGATCTCTTTGAATTCTGGTCGGAGCTTTGGGTCTTCTTCCCAACAAGACTTCACCAGGGGAACTAGACACCCTGGAAACTCATCCAAACTAGGCCTCATATTCTGCAGCAACCACCACAAATGTAACATAATTATATGTCCCAAACATTTATGTTATCTAATGTAACTATCAAACATAACTAATGTTCATAATTACAGTCTATATTGAGTGTCTTTAATTGGCATATAGCCTCAAGACCTAATTTGTTATTAATTCTTGCTTTAAGAAAACAAGAAACATAGAAAAAAGTTTATATGGTTAATTTTCATGATTTTATTTTTAATCCTCATTGAAATGATAAGATCTTATGCAGTGGCATGTCACTGCAGTGGATCAGGTCACTAAGGTCTACACCACATAAATATTATCTTTTATTCTATAAGTGACAAGAAAAATAGCAATGAATACTATAAGTTTAGTTAGGCACATTCCACAACTGTATACTACTCAAGATATCATAACATATATATATGGCAAACAACTTATCAATGAATTGGAAGATATAAAAAGCTTTGAAGAAGCAAGAGTTTATAGGAATATATTAAAAGGAAGACATAAAATTAGAAAGGAAAAGGAGATTATATGAAGAAAGAATTTGATGAGTAAAAGTAGAACATAAGAGTAAAGTTACATACATTTGCTGCAGCATATGCTGCCATCAAATCTTTCCTATCTTTGAATGGAGTTTCGTTTTTTACCAATGACCATAGAACCATTGCAAAGCTGTAAACATCTGCCTTACGATCATAGCATTTCTTTGCTCCCTTTCGAAGTGGACTTTTGCTGAATAACTAGTGCAGACATAGGACAAATTAGACATACAGCATATATGATAATTAGGAAGACTGTAGCAATATGAACAAGTAATAGGTTATACTATTCCATATTCAGAGACAAATATAGTCAAATAAAATGTACCTCAGGAGCCATATATCTGTAAGTACCAGCCTCAGAAGTCATTCCATCACACATCTCCTCTCTAGCTATCCCAAAATCAGCAACTTTAACATGCTTCTTATCTTTTGTCAGAAGTAAATTACCTAGAAAATACAGCCATGGGTATCCCTTATAAGTACATGGTTGCATCTACTGTTATTTAAGGAAACAAACTGTTATTGATGTCTCCCCTTGATTGTTAATGAACTTACTAGTGCATGAACAATTACAAAACACTTTCAATGTAGTGGATGCACTTATCTCAGCTCCACAGCCACGGATGATTTCATATAGCTTTCACAGTAGTAGTAACAAGTAAATCATATTTTATATACAGTGGCAATATATGTAAATTGAGGATGAGCCTTAATACAACGATAATGTTGCTTGTCTTGTGACCAGGTCATGAGTTCAAATTTCGAGTCATTTTGCTTGCAAGAGTAAAGCTATGAACATCTACTCTCCCCAAATATAGAAATAAAATAAATCTAAGTCTTATGACGTTATGCATATTCATAGATCAAAACTAAAAATGTTAATTAAAATATAACTTAAGATGATTACTAGGCTTCAGATCACGGTGAATGAATCCTTTTGCATGCAAATGTTCCATAGCTTGAGAAATTTCCAGAGCAAAACTTAGACATTGCTCATAATCCAGAGTCATAGGATAGATTCTCTTCAAATTTTTCAGAAGTGAACCACCTTCCAATAGTTCTGTTACTATCACCATCGTTGGCTCCACAGAAGCGCCAAGAAACTGCAAAACAATTCCTTCAATCATCAAACTTGCTAACACTGAGGGTGGAGTCTTAAATGTTGACTACTTTATATTGAAAAAGATATTTTACAGCACTTGATCAATGTATATCATATCCTGATGTAAATGTGACTAGATTCTATGATTCTGTCATATACCAATGCTAAATTGAAATAAACGTATTACATACAGACAAGAATGAAAGGCCATATTTGGGTAATGGAAGTAAGTAACACAACTTATTTATATTTGATTAGGACAAGTAATATAAAGAGAGAAGGGAGTTATATGGAGACAATAACAAGTTCTATAGATGAAGCAATTTCAGAACCTCAAATACCTGATTTCACCACGACCATCATGCTGAAGGACTTGTATTAATTAACATGTGTTGGATGAGACTACGACTGGGTAGCCTCCAACCACGGGGGAGTTTTTCATTATTAACGGGTATGAGAAGAGTGAAGAGTCACAATTAAAACACTACGTCTTGAACCAAGACCTCAAGGCATTAGTTTCATGGACATTTCCTACTTATAAACTTTTTCACCTCTCCCCGTACTTCACACATGAATAAACCCAACAATCTCTCTCAAGTGTGGGTACCACACACTTTCTAGTCCGCTCCCCTTAAATTCATCATGTTTCAGCCAAATTATCAGCTCTTATACTAGTTGTTGGACCAGACTGCGACTGTGGAGCCTCTCCGGGGAGTTCCATTGTTACCAAGGTATGGGAAGAATGGAGAGTCACAATTAAAACACTACATCTTCAACCAAAACCTTAAGACATTAGTTCCATGAGTCTTCCTACTTATAGACTCTTCTATTCCTCCCACATATCCAATGTGAGACTTCACACTTAAATAGACTTTAAACTCAACAACATGGATAAGTGTCATAAATATGTAATATAAATTAATGCAGAAGGTAGAAGGTAAATGTGAAACAAATACTGAGGCATTCGTGTAATAAGAGAAGACATCACAAAATACCTTGACAATATTTTTATGTTTGACTTTTGATAACAAGTTGACTTCTCGCTGAAATCTGGCCTTACAATCAGGTGAAGCATCCTTCGTTCTACCAGGGAGAATTGCCTTAATAGCCACAGGATGGAATTCATACCTATACCAGTGAACATTAACACCAAACTATTCACTATCAGAGGAAAGGACATGCGGGAATAGTATAACAAAGTTTTTGTACACCTGCAATCTAAAACAAACTCCAAGCAAATGGAAAAACAAATATGCTTTCAGTTTCATTGATTGGTTGCCTTGGTCAGCACAGCAGCATTTTCTTTTCAACATTTAAGTTATAACAAATATTTTACTTATATATATTTTTCTGATAAACAGCGGGACATAGAGTGATATATTATTTTAAAATAATATATTATTTTAAAATAACAGATGTCTTAAAAAAAATGTGATTTTAGCCCTGCTTGAGAAAAATATTGTTTAAGAATGAAGTTCAAATGATGTTTAATACATATTTATAGAAAAGGCACGCGACACTCAGTTTTAAAATTATTTAAAAATATTATAGATTATTTTCAAACTAATCACATTTTTCTTATTTCATTCCACACAAATTAATCAAAAATATTATTAATTTAAACAGACAGTTTTATACCACTTTAACTTTTAATTTTAACTAAGTTGAATTGGGATGGGCTTTGAGTGGTCCATATTCGGGTTTGGGCTCGGAATGGCCCATTTCATATTACATCGTGCTCGTATTCTTCTTCACCAACGTCCTCTTCTTTCATTAATGCGTCAGTGTAAATGCTCTTCAGGTACCATAAAATGCAAACCCAGGACTGATTACTTGTATCATCCAAAATATACAATCACTTAATTGTACTGTGGTATATATCAGCCCCAAATTAATTTTCTAATGATAATTCCGGGGAATTATCTCTCACAACTTCCTAATAAAATGTAACAGAAAACTGTAGATATTAATTAACTAACAATTGTAAAATATGTGAAGTGTTTGTCTATGACCACAACTGAAACTCTAGCATACACAAGATAATAATAAGTAATAACATGATATGTTCACCTCCCATAATCAAATCAAATAAGAAATAAAGCATTAAAGACATAATTTATAGTAGAAATTAATTAAACTAGGGATATATGCACACCTTCCATCATACACAATGGAGTGAGATCCTTCTCCGATGATGTGGTCAATGGATAATTTATGACGGTCCAATAGCAAGGTAGGATCAATGTTAAAGACAAAACCATCATCAAAAACAGCACCATCTGCACCACTTGTATCTTGTCCAGTGTTCTTTGAGGAGCACGTGAGTGAGAGTTGAAAGAGCTCTGATACCGAGGGCTGTTGAATTTGTTGTGCCATTGCAAGGTTGTTTACTTGTATGTATCTTTATGCAGATGAATGAATGATTGGTTTGGTAACTATTAAAATCCAATGAGAATACAAACTTGGATATTGATACAACATTTATGGAAATTCGTTAGTTTTCTTTTTGTCTCTACGAGATACAGTGCATGGATCAAATTTTTTCAAATATAATTTCTTATCTTTCCATTTTTCTTTTCCTTTTTCAACAAATTACCAATATTGTTATTCTTTTTATCTCTTTTCCTCGCATCTTCCACACTAAATACTAAAGTAGGGATAGGGTCATTAAAAATTAAACACCAGGGAAGAATGTAGATTTCACTCATTAAATGAATTTAATGAATTAAATTACAAAAAAATTACTAACCTATCATATAAAAAATGCAATAGACTTAACACTTAAGCATACTAAATTCTTAACTACCTAACTCATAACTAACTAATCTATTTTACATATGTTTTAATCATGAAAATTATACATTAGGTAAGTGAATTTAAATTAATTATTATGTCAATACAATATTAATTCAATATACCAAAAATATATTTTAACACCCCATCAAACTTGAGAGTGGATATTGACAACTCCCAATTTAAAAAAAAAGATGACTAAATGGAGAAACTTTATTATAAGGGTCATCTTCGACATTTTATTGATATACATTTGTTGGTTGCACTTTTACAATTTAGTTATTGTTCCCCAAGTGTACCATATACTCCAGGGAAAAAAAATACAAAGAAGGATTGTATAGAATGGAAATAAAAAATGTTTGATTAGTGAAATTGAAAGTAATAATGTTGTTCATCAACAATCAACATAATAGAAAAAAGATTAAATAATATTATTACTCAAAAATATAATTTTGGTTTCTAGGCCAAAGAATAAGAAAATTCTAGAATTTGATAAAATATGAACAATATTTGTTCAAGAATAACAATGCCAAGAATATCATATTGACTTATTTGCCAAAGAATGAGAAAAATAAAGAATATGATAAAAAATGAGCAATACTTGTTTAAGAATGACAATGTTCGAGAATATCATATTGGTTTCTTGGCTAAAGAACATGATAAAATATGAGTATTTTTTGCTAACAAAATAACAAGAGAATAATATAATAAACTATGAACATTTTTTGTTGAAGAACAACAAGACAAAATTAAGAGAGATAGAGAATATGAAGATTTTAAAAGAGAACGATAAAGAAATAAACAAATGAAACAAACTTGTTGAAGAAGGTGACATTGGTTGCCATATTAAATGGTTGCAATACCTTTAGTAATTTGCCTCAAATTAACAAGTCAAACAAAACTTTTGTGAAGAAGTCATAATCTACTCTACTTCTAGCGAGAACATGTCCTTTGTCATTAAAAGCCTTTGAGAAGATAAAGAAAATAACAAGAAGGAAAATATATGCATAATAGATATACTGCTCTGATACCGTATTAGAGATCCAATAATAAGAAAAGATTGCAAATTTCATTCATTAAACAAATTGAATTATAAAGAAATTATTAACCTATTATATAAAAAATACAATAGATTTAATTATACGTAACTCATGTCTACCTAACTTCTAATTAACTAATTAATCCATTTTATACATATTTTAATCATGAAAATTATGCAAAAGGTAAATAAGTTTAAATTAATGATTATCCCAATATAATATTAACAATATATATTTTAACATAGATAAACATTTTTAAATCAAAAGCTAGTATCTCTTTTCAAAAAACCCAAAGAAAAAAATTGTCAATGAGATAAAAAGATAAATAAAATATAGAAGGTGATATAAGATGAAAAATTGTATGAATATAATGGTTGCAATAAAATAAGAGAAAGTGTAGTGATTATGTAAATATTTTGATAATGTGAGGAGAACACCATTATCATTTACTTATTAGAGGTGACTATCTCTTAAGTAAAGGTAAGGCACGTGAATAATATTGAATGATGTGTTAACTTTGGAAAAACATTACAGCCTCACTGTATACCAATACCATTAAACTCATAATGTAATTCATGAACACCGTAATATTAAGAAAATGTTACAACAAAAAGTAAGTCTTAGTCACATTAGGTGACGTTGGCTAAGATTATAATATTATCATAAATAATATGTATTAACAAATTATTAATCTCTAAATTGTTCATAATTGTTTTGTCTATAGTTTTTTGGATTTCCTGTCCCTCTAAAATTTGTCCAACTTCCTTTCATTTACTTTCCTAATCTCCTAATTAATAAAACTTAATATAGAAAATACATTTTTCCATATTTTGCAGAGGTGGAATAAATGTCATAGGCACTTACTCGTTTTCCTTTTCTTTTCACATTTTTCTTTATACTTTTATAAGCGTGTAGATTTATAATGGCATTCCTACTTAGGTAAGTAGTTATTACAACTTTCAAATATACTTTTTCTTCTCAATTTGGACAAATAATTGAATATTTTTATTTGTCTACGTTTCTTTATTGTGTTAATTCTTTTTTTGTTTTGCACAAGAACTGGTATCCTACACCATAGTGTCCATAGTTCATAATTCTAGTAGTTAATTTGCATTTTCAGGCTGAGTTTCTATATAGTTCATACAACCATTTATCTTTTTTCTCTTTTCATTTGCTTCTTTATTTTATTGGGTTTTTTTGTTTTGCACGGTGATTTAAATTCAACAACTATTTTTAATTTCAATAACTAGTTTATTTGGTAAGATTTTAAAAAGCTGAGTGTCATACGTTCATACTTTGTGGATATCTTATTCATACACAATTGTCATACTATGTCAATACTATTATATTATTATAGGTCACTTTTATTGTGGATTCATGCACAAAAATCGAGACTTGAAGAAGTTCAGAATGAGTAAGGATCGTTCAATCAATGGAGAAATAAACATCACTAAATAATATACAAAATATAATATATAACGACACTTTTATCATTTTATTTATTATAAAATCACATTTTATCATTAAAAATATGAGTAAAAATAATCACTTACTAGAGAAAACTGTTGTTTCATTCAATCTAAATAAAAGTTTTCACGCGTTTGAGTCTCAATGATATTACTATTTCCTCCACCTTATTGTGGTATTGACAACAATATTAGCACAAATGTAGGAGATATTGTTGGTTATATAGTAAGGAAAAGTGGAAAGAAGAAATATGTTATGCAGAAGGTTTAGTTTTATTCATTAGTAAGACACATAATTTATAGAACATGAAAAAGAAAATTGATGCAAAAAAAATAAATTCTTACATTAATGACATAATGAGTTAATAAGTGCTCTTAACATGGGTGAAATATTTCTAACAGTCATATTGGTTTTTTAATATCTAATGAATAGAAACATAACATATTGACTCTTTATTGCCCAATGAATAGAAACATAATAGTTTCTGAGTCATAATAGTCAACACTCCTCCTTAACCCTAGAGTTGTAAACTTCAAACTTTTGCCATATACTTATTCTCACGTCAAGATTGAACTTGGTTATGTAAGTTCATTTGACTCCTATACCCTTCTCGTGTTTAGGCATCTCTATCAACTTACATGTCTCGTTTTTCAATCATCATGTGCTCCTCTTTCATTGCATCTATCAATTTCTGGTTAGTTGTAGTTTCTTCATATCCTGTAACATCTGATGGTGTACTCATAGGTTCTCCAACATTTGTGTTTATCATTTGCAGGTTCTCTGTAGTCTTCCATGTCTTTTTTACGGAAAAAGAAGTCTTGTTTGCTTCCCATATCGATAGTCAGTGCGTGTACGAGACTTTATTTCTATGTCTTCTTTGTGTACTTTAACTTGCTCATCTTTCATCAAATCCAAGATAACTTTTGTCTTTCATTTGAACTTTGAACATCTCTCTACCTTTTGAATCTTTAATCATGCAGTTTTTGTCTTCAAACAAAACCTTATAGTCTTTCTCCATCAACTAAGGAACACTTAACAAATTTTGATTAATTTCAAGAACATATAAGACACCATGAATAATTTTAAACTTGTGTAACTTGTAATTGTTCCTTTGCCTTTTGTTGCAATATATGTGTCATTTTCAATTTTGACTTTAGAAGTAGCAATTTTGTCAAGCTCTCTAATAGCTCTCAATCATAAGTCATGTGGTTTGTACAACCCTTATTAATGAGCCAATTTTCTATAGAACCGTTGGCGCCAAAGCATGATATTGCAAACAACTGCTCTTCTTCTGGTTGACCATCAGCAACCTTAGCTTCTACTTGTTAGCTTGTCCTTGTTGTTGTTGAAATCAACATATTTTTTCCATGTGTCCTAGCTGACCACACTTATAACATCTTGCATCATGCCTCCACCAACATTTGTTTTGTGGATGATTAGTTTTTTAGCAGTAGAAATAAGGTGGAAAGACTTCATTGTTGCTACTTTGATTATTGTATTTGTTGTTTGCAGAACTTGCAATTTTGTAGTTGTTATTCTGCTTTTTTTTTTGTCATTCCAACCATTGTTGTTTTGTAATTTGGTTTGGAAATCACTCTCCATTATTCCTTCTTGTCTCATAAGTCTCCTTTGTTCTTGTGTCTCTAATGCATTCAACACTTCTATTAATGTGATTATTGACATATCCTTAGACATTTCCAAAGATGAAATTGCAGTCTCATATTTTTCAGGAAGTGTAACTAGAATCTTTTGAACTATTCTAGAATCGGAAAATTCAGTACCAAGGAGTCTTACATTATTGGCAATGGCTAGATGTTTATCAGAGTACTCCTTGATTGTTTTTGAATCTCTCATCCTTTGCATCTTGAATTCTTGAACCAAATTCATCAGTTGCATCTCGTTGACCCTTGCATCTTCCTCGTATTCTTGCTTCAAAAAATTCCAGATTTCACACGTTGTTTTCAATGTCACTATTCTGTTAAAAATGGTAGGTGAAACAACTACATATAGACATGTTCTTGCTTTGGACTTTCTTTGCTTCATATCCTTCTCATTTTTTATTTGTGCAACAGTTGGATTGTGTGGAAGAGTTGGAATGACATAATCTTGTTCAATGACATCCCACAAATCATTATCATCCAAGAAAGCTTCTATTCTACCAGCCCATACATTATAATTCTTTCAATTAAACACTAGAGGTGCAAATGCAACATACACTACTTCTGAATTCATTTTGACAATTTTAGGCAATAGAATGTAATAGAGAATATGTTTTGCTTGTATTTGGTTTTGATTTGTGTTTGTTATTATAGATCCCTCAAGATATAGCTCTAGGTACCAATTTGTTGGTTATGTAGTAAACAAAAGTGTAGAGAGGAAATATGTTATGTAGAAGACTTAGTTTTATTCATCAATAAAACACATAATTTATACAACATGAAAAAGAAAACTGGTGCAGAAAAAATAAATTTCTACATGAATGACATAATGAGTCACATAAGTGCTATTAACATAGGTGAAATATTCCTAACAAACTTATTAACTCTTTATTGCATAATGAATATAAACATAACATATTGACTCTTTATCTCCTAATGGAGATAAACATAATAACTTTTGAGTTATACTAATCAATATATATATATATATATATATATACATAGTCACATAAGACACATTCAAGGGGGCATTTATAATCCACTGATATTATTAGGAAATGTAATGTTAAGATTCTCCCCTTATTGTCAATTATTTCTTTTGCATCATTTAGATTTCAAGTGAAGTCCCTAATTCATGAGTTTGTACAATAATTCTTGTGATGGTGTTTGGTGTATGCTGAATGACACCACCTACCCCACCTTACTCACAATTTCTGTATACCAAATTTGTCTTACTACTGCCTCTAAATTTATTGGTATGTATCATTCTGCCATTCTGTGTACACACAGGTAATGTGAGAAGGAAGTGCAAATAGAAACTTCGCATTAACTATACGATTGATAGCAATATGCTTCATTCTCAAAGTTTCTTTATATGCAGCCCTCCCTTTCAATGGTTTGAAAGAAAATGTAAGAGCAGCAAGTTGTGTCAAAATATCAATCCAATATGCTTCATCTCTAATTTTTTGACACAATTTAGCATGCTTTTATTTTGATTCTTTTCTATTATTTATGTTAAATATAGATAGGTTGAGTTAGTTATGATTCTGTTATTGAGGATGACATTGTTCTTCATCCTATATATGTATCATTCTCTAAAGTTTTAATCAATCAATAAAATACAGGAGTTATATTTCCTTTCCATTCTTCTTCTTCGACAATCATCTCTTCATTCCTTCATTTCTGAGTTTATCCTCTTATATTTATCATCATCATGAAATACCATGTTCTAAGATGGCATCAGAGCATCAATTGATGCTCTGTTGCGCATGATCACCTATTTTTCTTTCTTGTTTTTTCTAATTGATTTCATGCCTTCTCTTCACTCAAAGATGGCCAATGCTGTAGCCATTATGAATCCCCTCACTAACCCCTTCAGTCCATATTACTTACACCCAAATGAAAACCCAGGATGCAGTTTCGTGAAGGAGCATCTAACATGAGCAAACTATTACTCTTGGTCAAGGGACATGTTGATGGCACTTAACACAAAGAATAAACTAAAATTCGTAGATGGTACCTTGCCCAAACCAAATCTTGATGATCCCAATTTTGGAGCATGGGACAAATGCAACACATTGGTGATGTCTTCGTTTAACCATTCATTAGATCGTGCCATAGTGCAAAGTGTTTTGTGGCTTGAAACTGCATACGACATCTGGAAAGATCTCAAAGAAAGGTATCAAGGTGACATATTCCGCATTCGTGATTTACAAGAACAACTTTACACTACCAAGCAAGAAAATCAATCCATAGACCAATACTACACACAGTTAAAAAGTTCTTGGCATGAGTTGGATAATTTTAGACCACTCACCTCATGCACTTGTGCAAGCAGAACCTACAGGGAAGAAGACTATGTGATAAGGTTTTTTAAAGGGCTCAATGAGCAATATTCAAGTGTTAGATCCCACATAATGCTCATGGATTCCTTGCCAAACATTAACAAGGCCTTCTCTTTGCTTACCCAACAATAAAGGCAATTTTCCATCCCTTCTGATGAGCCAAGGGTCTTCAATAGCATCAATGATAACTCTAATAGAAGAGGAAGGTATAGAGGAAGAGGCTTAAGAGCACCTGGAAGAAACTCTAGCATTAGCAACATGAGAGGAAGAGAATCAAATTCTAAGGCCTGCACCTTTTGCAACAAGGTTGGACATACCATAGATGTATGCTACAAAAAACATGGATTCCCTCCTCATTACAAGTTCGACAACAATGTCAATATTATAAGCAATTCTGCTGACAATGACACAACCAATGCTCTCATTGAGGAAGAACATCTAGTTGGTTTTACACCTGATTAACATCAAGCCATTCTTGCTATGTTGAAGGAACCTACAAATCATAACAATAATCAAATCAACACAATCTCCTTGACTGACTCGGGTAAGGGACAATTCTCAGGTAATTCTCACAACTTATCTGTGAACACTCAATTTTGTCTGGCCTAGTTTCGTAGTCTCCTCACATCGGTTGACTCATAAGAGTTTTCCCTGATCAATAAACACTCAATTTGTTAAAGATTTTATCTTCTTTTTTTATGCTCATCAGACCGATCATAGTCTTGTGATGTTTAAAGTGCAAACACGTTATCCTTGATTAAATTAATTTAAGTAATGATTTTTCAACACAAGCATTAGACATGAAGATGTTTAAATATAATTTTTTATGAAGAACTTGTAATTCACGGATTCACTGAACTTTGTTTCGGATTAGATTAGGGAGTGAATTATGCTCACAAGGTTGTTAGAGTCAAAACGTGAGTCCTCACATTTTTTATATGAACGACAATCTATACCCATTAATCCATGGTCTTAGTGTGGCAAGAAAATAATGGACTACTTGCATATTCAAAAAAGTAAAGTAGCAAACAAATGATCATATGCGTCGAAATGCTTAAAACTCTCAAATAAATCAATCCCATNCTGGACGTGGCGGGGGGTCCAGAATGGGAGCCAGGTCCTAATCATGCTTTGAGTAAAATCCTCAATTCATCAGCAGCACGTGGTGTACCTTCAACAACACTTCAAATTACCAAGAGCATGACTTTTATTAGCCACGTTCAGAACCTGATATCAAAGGAAACCAAATGTCAGATAAAGTATATACTCTACCACTGCAGTCTGTTACATTTCGAGTCATTATTAAATGTAAAAAAGGAGAGAAAAATGATTCAGCCGAGAATCCTAATCAGTAGAATTGTAAAAGATGGCAATGAAGAGATGCAAGCGGGAATTATTGCTATTGGTATCTTTCCCTTCAGTTACACATTCAACATAAGTGCAAAATATCAA